>NC_068937.1:29865792-29976764 GCF_016801865.2 Culex pipiens pallens | reverse complement strand
GAAAAAAAGTGTAAAAAAGCGAGTTTTCATGAGATTTGCCGAATATCACAGCTGATTTGACTTTCAAGGATCATAATCAAATCTCGACCCGTCTACAGCCGAATGTTTGTGGTAAGTACAAAGTTGAGGTGGTTTCTATAACGTTTCTCAATCTGTTGTATAAGAACAATTCTCCACGAAATCGGCCGATTTCGACATTTTTTTTTGTATTTTTTGATTTGGCTAAAACTTTGTGGGAGCCTTCCCGATGACCAAAGAAGCTATTTTGAGTCAGTGGTTCGCCCATACAAGTCTCTTTATGATTTTGGCGGCTGTCCATACAAAAATGGTCGAAAACATTCAAACATTTGTAACTTTTGAGTGAATTTTCTGATCAATTTGGTGTCTTCGGCAAAGTTGTAGGTATTGTTGAGGAATGATCCAGAAAAATTAGTACAGGAAAAAATGGCCGCTTTTTTTATTTTTTTTTTTCACAAAAACTTAATTTCCCAAAATGCCTATTTTTTTAATCAAAAAATCTGCCGCCGAGTTACGATTTTTTTTTAAATAGTGATTTTTGGAAAAAAAACGAAATTTTATGCAAAAACAAATTTGGATCTATTTTTTATGTAAAATCGAAAAGTACTTTACAGATTATTTAATAAAGGGCTCCGTTTTCAAGATATAGCAATCGAATGTTTGGTTTAAGCGAAATATTCGCAGTTTTTCGATTTGAAAAAATAGTGACCATGAGTGACCACTCCCAAAAGTTTTTTTTTTAAGTTTAGTAAATTTGCTATAAAATTTTCTAAGAGACATTGAAGATTGGACCTCGGGTTTCTGAGATACAGCCACTTTAAGAAAAAGAAACAGGAAAATTGAAGTTTTCTAAAGCTCACCCAAACAACCCACAATTTCCTAATGTCGATATCTCAGCAACTAATGGTCCGATTTTCGAAGCTAAAACATTTGTGAAATTTTCCAATCTTTTTGAAAACAATACCTTTGATTTTTTTTAATCAAGACTAACAATTTAATAGGGCCATAAATTCAATTCTACGCCCTTTTGAAATGTTAGTCTTACCTTAAAAAAATTTCAAAATATTGTTTTCGAAAAAAACTTGCATCGTTTTGCACTCTTCGACAAAGTTGTAGGAAATTAAATTTGCTACAAGAATCTCACACTTGGACAATTTTGGGCGAGACCCGAGCCACCTGGCAGAAAAATACCGAAACGATGTTTTTCTGCATACATTTTTGCGATTTTCTCCACATAAACTTTATCGATAAAAAGCGACCCCTTAACATTTTCACAGATATTTATTTTTGCCTAAGGAATCGAATTAGAGGGTGTCCCTGATGTCGATTTTTTTATTGTCACCCTATTGGACAGCTGCCAAAATTGTATGGAGATTTGTATAGGCGAACCAATGACACAAAATAGCTTCTTTGATCATAGGGAAGGCTCCAACAAAGTTTGAGCCAAATAAAAACATACAAAAAATAAAAATTCTCGGCCGATTTCGTATAGAATTGCTCAATTGATTGTTTCTAATTTCGCGGATTACTAGGATTGTACGAAATCGAGAGAACTCACTACCCCTAGTCTTTTGAATGGTAGGGTACGTTATCCATTAGTTGACCCCTTTCCTAAAGTGGACCCTCTGAAGGGTTTTTGATGAAAAAATCAATAAAATCACAATTTCAAGCGTGTTGTTGTCTACAAATCTTTTATTTGGCATGTTCAGCATCATTTTAATCAATGTTGACTAATATTGAATTGTCCTTTTCACCAAAATAAGTGTTTTGAGTTCGACATCTGAAATCAGCCATGGCCACTAGCATTTTCACAACAAAACTGCATTTATATTTTATGATTGAATTAACCATCCAATCATTTTTTGACTGCTTATTTAACTTCAGCAATTCGAAATAATGTAAGTTTAAGGAACTTCACTAAAATAATGCGAAGAACTGCTCATTTTCGAGCAAAAATTAGGGGGTTCCAATATAGGATAATGAAAATCCAAACTTTTCCAAAAGGGGACCCCTGATAAGGCTGGTACAAATATTTTTTAAAGTTTTTGTCACCCCCCCCCCCCCGGAAAATCAGGGGGCAAAAAAAATATTTTTACAATAAACTTCAACATTTCAATGAAAATTCAAGGGCAACCAGCTGCAATCAAATTAAAATACATTCTCCTGCGTTTAAAATCATTTTTAGCATGTTTGGGTTTATTAAAAAATCTTAAGATTTTTTGAAAATTTTCGATGCAAAATATTTTTTTTCGATACAATTTTTGTTTTTGTCAGATCTTAGATTTTTTGAAAACTAATGATTGCAAAACAACTGAACTAGTGTAAAATGCATTTTAAAACACTTTTTTCATTTAAATGTGAAGATTATGGCTTGTAATTTAAATTTTTATATTTTTTTATTTTTTTGCCCCCCCCCCCCCCCTTGACCTCGGCCAGGGTCGAGGGACAAAAACTTTTTTAAATATTTGCATCGGCCTAATTAAACCTTCAAAAATGAAAAAAAACTGTGTATTTAGGTAAAAGTTTCTCTTAAACATACAATAAATGCATTGCATGCTTGTTATTATCAACCTAAACGCATATATATATATATATATATATATATATATATATATATATATATATATATATATATATATATATATATATATATATATATATATATATATATATATATATATATATATATATATTCAATTGTGAGTAAAATTATAGCTGTTTCATGTCAAAAGTACCAAAAATGCTAAAGCATCATAAATCATAATTGCAGTTTGAAATTATATTTTATAATAATAAATTAAGAAAAAAAACATTTTTTTAAATAAACATGCGTGGTTTTATCAGCAACTGTAAACAAATCTATTGTTTAGTTTCGGTTAACCATTTATGCAATTAATATGAATAAATATGCATCAAAATTACTTTTTTATTAAATTATTTTTATGTTTACAGTGGTTCAAAAACCGTTCTCTTCTTCTTCTTCTTCTGATCTTTTTCGGAAATAAATGTGTTTAAATGTCTGTTAGGTTTTTTTGTTGTTTAAATCCCAATTTGTTAACAAAACATATTTATTTATGATGAAAAGTGTGCAAAAACCATCTTTTATTCATTATATCTATCATTAGACTCACACAGAAAAAAATCAATTCTCGAAACCGTGAAGTCAGTTCACGATTATGAGAACCACGAAGGAATATATTTACGTTTATGGTGCAAATGCACCATACTCATGAATAAATTCCTTCGTGGATCTCACATTCGTGAACTTAATTCACGATTACGGGAATTGTTTTTTTTTCTGTGCAGGGTTGTTAAAATATCAAAATATTAGCTCTCAGCAACTACAATTATCCCGCCTGAATAATCATGACTCAAATACAACTGATCTTCTCTCCTAATTGAAACTCTCAACGCCGAACATAGCCGAACACGTTTTCGTGTTTACACACTCGCGATAGACATTTTCCTTTTCTCTCTCATTCCTGCTTCCACGATCATGCTACCGCAACTGCGTTTAACCACAAAAGCCGCCACAAAACCAATTTCACAAACGCAGTTTAACGGACGTCATGCGTGGTCGGCTCCTAATCGCCATATCGCAATCTCTCATTGCAGCTTTCGGAGAGATTGAGAGACTCAGCAGTGTCGAGGAAAAGGGGAGGAGTGATAGAGAGAGACAATGACATCGCTGGGAATCACGAGATACAAGAAGAGATCTCACAAGCAATAGTGACGGCCGCTATACTCTCGGATGTTTTTGGTGTAGAGATAATCAATTGATAGTTTTTCTATCACTCATTTGCAACACTGATTAGACCTACACCATGCATCAAAACATCAAATATCGGTTAAATTTGGTATAAAAATAACAGTTTGCCTATAGTGGACCCGGGTCCACAATCGGATTAAGGACCCGGGTCCACTATAGTAAAAGGGGGTCCATAACAGGTAAAAAAACTTTTTTTTTTCAAATGGCTATTTTTCTGCTCAAAAACAAATAATATGATGAAACAAACAGTCAAAGTGTTCAAAAGACTTCAGTGTTCATTGTTTTGTACAAAGGGTTATGAAAAGTGCTTAAAATATTGGAAATTTGTGAAAAATGTGCTTCGGCTCTACTAGGGGGTCCACTAATGGTTAAAATACACAGAAAAAAATGATGGTAATATTCATCAGGAATTGGTGAAAGATATTGTGGCAAAAAAATGATAAATTTTACCTCAGAAAATGATGTATTTTCAAATAATGGTGAAATTTACCTAAAAAAATTATGAAATTTACCGCAAAAATGTTGAATTTTACGAAAGAATGTGTATTATTGCATTATAAAATGTGTAATTTGTGGCTCAGGAAGTGGAAGGATAGGTATTGAACTGTCATCCATTTCAGAGAACGTAAATAAAACATTTGATTCAAACGAATATTTTTTTCATGATTTTCAGGGTACTTTGTGCTTGATCACTCTAAGAACTCGGGTTGTTTTTTTAGCAAATATTACTTTAAGGTTAGACGGAACGCCAACACGACGGAACGTAAACACCTGGACACACTGGCACCTTCCTCCAGACCGATCCGGAAAAAGCACCAACACAAACTCACCAAAACACACAACGACGACTGCACAGAATCTGCAACGATTGTTTGACGCACGAGCGGACACGCGACGATTGAATCACTATCCGACAGGCTTCTGCCAACCACTTTTCAAAACGTTGCGTTTGACAGTTGAGCAATTCTCTACGAAATCGGTCTTTTTTCTTCAATTTTAATTTTTGTATTTTTTAATCCGGCTGAAACTTTTTTGGTACCTTCGGTATGCCCAAAGAAGCCATTTTGCAAAAATGATATGTGAAAATTCTAAAATCTGTATCTTTTGAAGGAATTTTTTGATCGATTTGGTGTCTTCGGCAAAGTTGTAGGTATGGATATGGACTACACTGGAAAAAAATGATACACGGTAAAAAAAATTTGGTGATTTTTTTATTTAACTTTTTATCACTAAAACTTGATTTGCAAAAAAACATTATTTTTAATTTTTTTAATTTTTTGATATGTTTTAGAGGACATAAAATGCCAACTTTTCAGAAATTTCCAGGTTGTGCAAAAAAACATTGAGCGAGTTATGAATTTTTGAATCAATACTGATTTTTTCAAAAAATCGAAATATTAGTCGCAAAAAATTTTCAACTTCATTTTTCGATGTAAAATCAAATTTGCAATCAAAATGTAATTTAGTGAAATTTTGATAAAGTGCACCGTTTTCATGTTAAATCCATTTTTAGGTGACTTTTTTGAAAATAGTCGCAGTTTTTGATTTTTTAAAATTAGTGCACATGTTTGCCCCCTTTTCAAAAAAATATTTTTGAAAAGCTGAGAAAATTCTCTATATTTTGCTTCTTCGGACTTTGTTGATACGACCTTTAGTTGCTGAGATATTGCAATGCTAAGGTTTAAAAACAGGAAAATTTATGTTTTCTAAGTCTGACCCAAACAGTCCACCATTTTTCAATGTCGATATCTCAGCAAGTAATGATCCGATTTTCAATGTTAAAATATGAAAAATTTGTAAAATTTTCCGATCTTTCCGAAAACAATATTTTCAAAATTTTCAAATCAAGACTAACATTTTAAAAGGGCGTAATATTGAATGTTTGGCCCTTTTGAAATGTTAGTCTTGATTTGAAAATTTTGAAAATATTGTTTTCAAAAAGATCGGAAAATTTTACAAATGTTTCATATATTAACATTGAAAATCGGACCATTAGTTGCTGAGATATCGACATTGAAAAATGGTGGGCTGTTTGGGTCAGACTTAGAAAACATAAATTTTCCTGTTTTTAAACCTTAGCATTGCAATATCTCAGCAACTAAAGGTCGTATCAACAAAGTCTGAAGAAGCAAAATATAGAGAATTTTCCCAGCTCTTCAAAAATATTTTTTTGAAAAGGGGGCAAACATGTGCACTAATTTTAAAAAATCAAAAACTGCGACTATTTTCAAAAAAGTCACCTAAAAATGGATTTAACATGAAAACGGTGCACTTTATCAAAATTTCACTAAAGTACTTTTTGATTGCAAATTTGATTTTACATCGAAAAATGAAGTTGAAAAATTTTTGCGACCAATATTTCGATTTTTTGAAAAAATCAGTATTGATTCAAAAATTCATAACTCGCTCAAAGATTTTTTGCACAACCTGGAAATTTCTGAAAAGTTGGCATTTTATGTCCTCTAAAACATATCGAAAAATTAAAAAAATTAAAAATAGTGTTTTTTTTGCAAATCAAGTTTTAGTGATAAAAAATTAAATAAAAAAATCACCAATTTTTTTAACCGTGTATCATTTTTTTCCAGTGTAGTCCATATCCATACCTACAACTTTGCCGAAGACACCAAATCGATCAAAAAATTCCTTCAAAAGATACAGATTTTAGAATTTTCACATATCATTTTTGTATGGACAGCTGCCAAATTTGTATGGAAAATTATATGGACAAACTAATGATGCAAAATGGCTTCTTTGGGCATACCGAAGGCACCAAAAAAGTTTCAGCCGGATTAAAAATTACAAAAAAAATCGAATGACCGAAATCCTAGAGAACTGCTCAGTTGTCAAAATCCCTGGGTCAAAAGATGATTGAATATTGTACCTAAATTTGATGAATATTACTCAAGTATACGAGTAGCAAAAATAATGTTGAATATTCATCAAAAATTAAGTAATATTACACATTTTTTGTGTAAAACTTGTTTGACAAAAAAAAATCATTATTCAACAATTGGGTACTAAAGCCCTATGTAAATTTTTATGTGCAACGTTAAAAAACACGATTAAAAACCATTTCTGATCACTTTTTTTCATTTTAATGCAAAATTTTTTTTTGACAAGACAACATTTTTTCGATGGATTAACTATGGTCCCCTTGGAACGAGCTGTCAAGTAGGAGCTTTTCTGTCAAGAAGGACCGCAAGATTAATTTTTCAAAATTGATTTAAAAATCCATTTTAATCTCTTTGTGGTCGTACAAAGGGTCATTGTACTCAGAAAAATAAGTTTTATCGCTGTAAACAATAATATCAACAATCTAAGCTTCATTTTAGGACCCAATTATAGAGGTAAAATTCATCATTCTATTTTTCAACATTCTGTTTTCAGCATTCCATTTTTACATTATTTTTTTGTGTGTACCCTATTTTGAGGCATTTTTGAAGAGGCGACAAAGTCTTGGAAAAAAAACTATTACCTTGAACTTAGCATTCTATTGCTTAAATTTTCAAAAATTGATGACTACAAATCTAAATGCTGCTTTTTTAGTGTCAAAATATGCTGGAGTTAAAGAACAGATTCACAGGTAACCCTGAACTTTGCATTTGTATGTTGTAGGAGAAATGATTCGAAAAAATAACTATTTTCAGTCAACAAACAGTTTCGGCTTGGTCATCCTAAACAATAAGGGATGGGTACTTTGCTACTCATATGAAACACGATACAGAGCTGCCAACTTATCTTCAAGTTTAAAAACACAGAAAAAAAGTTGAATTTTGGAATGTTGAAAATTTGGTAGGTTGAATATCACCTCTTTATTTGTGTAATATTACATAAAAAAATGTGTAAAAATGTGAACCTGATGAATATTCATCAAAAACTGATGAAAATTCATCATTTTTTGGGGTAAAATTTATCATTTATTTTGCCACAAAATCTGTCACCATTTCCTGATGAATATTACCATCATTATTTTTTTTCTGTGAAGTCTAGAGAGGAAATGCAATTGTAAGGATAAAACTACTGAACCGCTGTGAGGAAATAGGGGTTAGCATGAGCGGAAAATTATGACCCACAATGTAATTTGTAAGTTGTTTGCAGCCAGCACACACACACAAGTAACGATCTCATTCGTATTCATTTATTCCTATCTGTTTGTGGTTGGATAGTTTGTCTTTTCAGTTTGATAGAGGGAAAGGATGAGCTTTTTTGAACGAGGAAAAGTCCCATTTTGTACTAGCAAAAGTTGAACTTTTGTTAAATTATTAGAGGTTTTGAGTGGTTAATATTTCATGGACTCCGTTTTCCGTGAAATTTCCCAAAATCAAAACCCACTCGCTGAAATGTTTAAATAAAACATGCTGATGACCGCACCAATTTGAGCTCATAACTTATTAAAAATCATTGCAACAGTTGGAAACACCCGGCATAATTTAGCTCCTCCACACAAAACTCCCATAAAATAAATCAGCAAAGCTTAACGCGCGTGGCCCTTCACTGCAGACCTCAACAGAAAAGCCAAAAATATGAACTGCCATAACTTCCTTCGCCACCACCGAAGCTTACAACCACACATCAGAATGGAAACGGAAGACCCGGCCCTGTTCCGCTCGTCGTCGCCGGAAGCTCATCTAAATTCGCTTGTTGTTTACCCTCATTTACATCGTGTCGTGCCCAGCAGACAGCAACAACAACAACAGAGCACAACTCAAAATGCTTTAAATTTTTAACACACTTGTACCAGGGGGGGGGGACATTTTCGAACCCCGCCACAATCGTGTCAGCAAAAGAGTGCTCACTTCCTGCCGATGATGCCAAGAGGACGAAACTTTCGGTCCTTGGACGGTGATCATCGTGAGGGGTCCACTTTCAGGGTGCAAACTCAATTAGCATATAAATATAACGGCATGCTGGCAACACTGGCATCGGAAGGTTTGCCCTTACCCGATGAGGTGCGTTTTTCTTCTTCGAGAGACAGGTATCAGGGAAAAATGGGGAAAACTGAGCGGAAACCTGAATGAATTGAATGTTTACACTTACTTGGGTGCATTCTACTTGAGTTTGAAGTGTTACAAAGGCTGTGATTCTTATTATTTTACACTTTTTTTTCTTGGCACTGACGTCCAAGAATGTTTAAGGTCCAAATCGTCGTTATTTAATAAAACTTATGGTTCATTCCAGGTAAACTGAGTACACTTTTGGACTCGACCTTCACCGATTTGGACCAAACTTGGAGGGAACGTTTATCTATCGATAGTTAACAGAAATCCCAAGTTTGGTGCTGATTGGACCATCCCTCTATTTTTGGCACCGCCCTCTTTTTTGGCGATTTACTAAAAAACTTTTTTTTTCTTTTAATCATAACTTTGCAACTATTTGAGCAAAAGACTTTCTACAGGTTGCGTTTTATAGAAAATTGTTCAAGGAATTCGATAAAAATAAAATTTTAACCCTTAAATACCCACTAATATTATATTTTATCGTTTTAAGTATAAAAATTCAGTTTTGACCAATTGCTTATATTTTTATTTGTTTTATTTTATCACCATCGTGTTTCCCGGACAATTTTATATAATAATCAATATAGACTTCAAACTCAAATGAACTATTGGCGAGAAACAGCGATTTTACTGAAAAAAGTTTGATTTTGCGCAGCACTCGGAAGTTCATGGTGTACTTTTCAACAAAAAGGAATGAATCTCGCATAATTCCGTTTTTATATGTGAGAAACTTATTTCGGATTTGAATTCATAGGACAGAGTGCAGTGCAAAATCAAACTTTTTTCAGTAAAATCGCTGTTTCTCGCCAATAGTTCATTTTAGTTTGAAGTCTATATTGATTATTATGTCAAATAGTCCGGGGAACACGATGGCGATAAAATAAAAAAAAATAAAAATATAGTCGATTGGTCAAAACTGAATTTATATACTTAAAACGTTAAAATATAATATTAGTGGGCATTTAAGGGTTGAAATTTTATTTTTATCGAATTCCTTGGACAATTTTCTATAAAATGCAACCTGTAGAAAGTCTTTTGCTCAAATAGTTGCAAAGTTATGATTAAAAGAAAAAAAAGTTTTTTAGAAAATCGCCAAAAAAGAGGGCGGTGCCAAAAATAGAGGGATGGTCCCATCAACACCAAACTTGTGATTTCTGTTAACTATCGATAGATAAACGTTCCCTCCAAGTTTGGTCCAAATCGGTGAAGGTCGAGTCCAAAAGTGTACCCTTATATCTTTCCATGATCTCCTGTGCAGCACTTCTAAAACTTTTCTGTTACCGGAGATAGAGTTTAACACGTAAACTCCCAAGCTCGAGAAAAAGGGGGAATTTCCATACAAATTCCCCTTTTTCTTGAGCTTGGGAGTTTAGGTGTTAATTTGAATTTAAATATTATTGAACCAGTAAGGCTTTTTTCTCGAGATGTTTGAAAATTAATTGACCATTTTTTCAGCGGGGCTTCATAAAAAGCCAACCCTCTGGCACCACTGTAAATGGCTAGAACGTTTGACAGTCACCAAAACCTCGAAGAGCCCACGTAGTAGTATTAGTGAAGAGCCCACGTTGTTTATCGTGGGCTCTTCACTAATACTGCTGCGTGGACTCTGTGAGTGTAGCAGTATTGGTGTTGTCTGTTTGTTAACACCAAATCTTCAAGAAACATCACTTTTTGTGTGTGCAAATCTGTTACGAAAAAGGTGAGAACTGTTGCTTCCGATTGGCCGGGAAGATTTACCGGGTAGTACTGGACCGGGGACTGGCCAAGTCCCGCTGTAGATCCTTCCGAACAACTCGCTGCAATCTCCGGCAGGGATTAACCGATCAAGTGCAGAAAAATCCGTGATTCCGGTGATTGTGGCGGAGCTGGTCTATCCGAGCATCCTTCGATAACCTTCTCCGAGGACTGGCCCACTCCCGCTGTCGACTCGCACAGGGAATCGAAGGAATCGCGTGCTTGTGTACAATCCGACCTTTTGTGGAAACACAAGAAGTTCATCGCGAAGTGGTTCGAACAAGGGTTCGAACAAATCTGAACTTCCAACTTGTAAAACCGTCTTTATCGCAATTTCGCGGGGCATTTATCCATAGTCTCTGGCGGATAGGGTCCTTCGGGAACTTGTGTTTGGAAATCCGTGTCGTTATTTTTTCATGGAAATCATTTCAACATAATGAAATTATGCCTTCTTTTACAAATTTTGACAGCAAAGGCGTTCTTCATCTTCTTTGTTGTCTTCATATTCGCGTCGAACATTTAGGTTTCATAAACATAGAGTTATCTACGTGCGCATGTATTGCGTATACGTACACGAAAAAGATTGAGGTTAAATTTTGTACCCACCAGCAAAACAAATGGTGTGCTAGTGTGCGTGAGCTCGGTCTTAGATAACTCTATGGCCGTCGTGACAGAGGGCTGTAAAAAGCTGCATCATCTGTTATTGAATAAATCAGGCTTACAGTGTGGTTCTTATAAAATATTTATTTTTATACAGCAATGCCCCACGAAAACAGCAGCGTAAAAAAAGTTCTCCGATCGGGCTCAAAATTTTTCTGGGGATTCCTTGGCCGAAATAATTAGACCCGTATTTTTTTTGTTTGGCCATTAGGGTGATCTATGCCGTGTTAGGGTGGTCCGGAAATGGCAATTTTCGTAAAAACCACTTTTTCAAAAAATCATATCTCCATTTCATCCAATTTTAACTGCCTTAGGCGCAAAAGAAAGGGTATTAGTTTGGTTTTTTTTTTTTTGAAAAAGTGGCTTTATCACTAAGAGGTGTCTCGATTTTTAACTCAAAGACGGTATTCCAAAAAAAAAATAAAGAGCTCAAATAAAAGTGAGCAAGCAACTCTCCATTGTTGATCTGGGTGATGAATAGAGAGAATGCGTAACGTGATTTTCGAATGATCCCACTTTTGGTACGTTCGTTTGATGGCTAGTGCCACACTGAGTGCCGCACTCAGAGCTGTCAAAGTGTTTCTTTGAAGAAACTCGCACTAGTTCCACACGAGTTTCGCCGCCATCTTGGAACTGAAACTCTAGTGCCGCACTCGATATTTTTTCAGTTTCATGCGAGTTCCACGCACACTGACGTTCGATTGAATCAAAACTGACACCGACGAGTGCGGCACTCAGTGCCGCACCGGCTCTTCAAACGAACGTACCATTTGTTTAGGGAGCGTTCTTTTATTACGTAACGCAGTAGGGGGGGAGGGGGGGTCGGAGGCTGTGTTACGCTCCATACAAAATTTTTAAAATTTGTATGGAAATTTTGTTACGAGGGGGGGGGAGGGGGTCTAAAAGTCCGATTTTTCGCGTTACGTAATAAAAGAACGCTCCCTTACATCTACTAAGTAGGAGGCTGTTCAAGCACAACCATGACTTTTTTCTTACTGGTAAATGATCTGTGTAATAAACAGTAGTATGTGTTTTATTTTGTCTAGTTTTTGACATTATTTGCTGGAAAATTGTCGCGTTTCGATCGGTTAGAAGAGATTTTTCTCTTTTACGGGTGACGGAGAACTGCGGCGATAGTGTCATTCTGCGATGACGCAAATAATTTCCTTTGCTGATTTTGGAATCCTGCAGCTCTTCCTGATCCAGCGAAAAAACATCGCTTATTCTGATCCAACAAAAGGAAAGATTTTCACTAAGCCAGTTTTTCAAACGGAATCAAACAATAAAGACAGTTTCTGGATGGTTTCAACCGCATCGACTCCATAAACAACTTCCAATCATAATTATATAAAATGACGATCTCGCCTTCAACTTTCTTAAGATGTCTTGACTTCAACTCCAGGTCCTCGAAAGCCACACATTGCCCATTCTTGCAAAGAAAAAATAATAATGTTCAATGATCGATAACAATACTCTCTACTTTTGGCGAACAGTAAATTGGTTCCACTTTGACAGTTCAAAATTGAGGCCGTTTTGCGAACCACTATTCAACACCCAGTTGTTGATGTACTGTAAACCGGAATGACGTTGATTCTTTCAATAATCTCAAAGTGTCAAAATATTTTCAAATTGGAAAACAAACTGCATTATCGGGTTCTGTGGACAATTTTACACTAAGAACAGTTGAGAAAGTGTTTAAATTAGTTTTATGTGTTATTAAGATTGAATTTAAACATTTCTTAAGATTTATTGGTATTTTCAGTAGAAATTTTTAATAATCATGCTAAAAAATTATTTTTGGTGGTATCAAAAATTCATATTTTTATAGAAAAAGCTGTATCTAATGAATTTCCATCAAATTTGGAACTTTTTGTTTACTTAACCTCTAATTTGTATGTATTTACTTAAATGTTTGTAAAACTTACACTACTACTCTGTTGTTAACCAGGACCTCCAAGAATTGATCCGTGAACCACAGATGAAGAGTAGGAACCAATCATCACCACTTCGCAACTTTCAAATGTCCCTATCATGCTAGTCAATCACAGCGCCGGCCACGACCAGTGGTAAGACACGGGGAAGTGGATGGGAATTGAGGGGGTTATTATGATGGGTGTGAAGCCAGGATACACCGTGGCAAGTGATGTAGTCGGTCAAATTCTTCGTATGTTCTTAGATTCATCTTAAAAGCTTTCCAATTTTGGTTCACCAAGCTTTTGTGGTGAATTCTGGTCGTTTTGAAAGTTCAATATTCGCCTAACGAGTATGCAACCAGCAAGTGTCCTTGAATTCAACTTTGCATTCAATATTGCATTGTCGTCCTGTTCTTTAGGTTCACAAATTCCAATCAAGTTTCTTGGATTCTTATAGCATTCCTAATCCTTCTAGTCAACTGAGCCTCGATGGTCTGGTGGTTAGCATTTTGTCTGATGACCCAAAGGACGGGGGATCGAACCCCCTAATGAACTTTTCGTTCGTATTCAAGTGTTCAGAATTCCTTTTTTTCCATAATTTCTCGATATGAGGAGAAGGGAATCGAACCAATAACCTTCCGCTTACAAAACGAACAGCGTAACCATTCAGCCTACCTAACCTCTTTCGGATTTTTTGCTGTGTTACTTACTAAAGCAAGGGTCCTGATTTTCGGTTCAAAGATCAGAAATCACTCACTCATCGCCGAGCGAATCTTTGCCGACTGGAGCTCGCAACCATTCGCAAGTGAACACAACGCTCAGGCTGCCTGCGATTTGCTCAATCGCTTCTCCCAGCGACACAAATACTTCGTGAATTTCTTTGCCCACACCGTCCGTTGACCCGGGTCACACACGAATACGTTCAGAGAGGAGAGAATCTAACAACACACCAGCTTGGCGCTCTTTTGGCCTGCACTACTACAGTTTACCGTAAATTTGTATTTGGCATTATGGAAATTGCTTGTAAATGTGTCTTTGATATCGTGTTATTAACAAAATTACAGTAACACTTATGAAAACATAAATTTTAACCAGTTTTATAAATGAGTAAAACGAAGCCGATCGCAAAAGATTTCGACTCAGCGACTGAGCGACATAACGCAATCGGTCTCTCTGAACCATTCGCTGTACTTCTCGATTGAAGTGAGAGGGAGAGCAAAAAGAGAGTATTCTGTAGCGATTGGTTCGGAAACGACAAACGGTAGGAAATGGTCAGAGCAGGCTTTTGTTGCGTTCGATTGGTGGTAGCGAGTGAATGAGTCGTTTTGGAGCAATCAGGACCCTTGGACTAAAGTTGGTATATTTCTTGCTTATTATTTTGTCATTTTTGAAAGACGACTTGTGGCATAAACTACTGTTAACACTTTTTCAGCAGACGTGGGACAAGATAACACACAAGTAACGTTGACTTTTTCAAAAGGTCCTATCAGCTTAGGAAACCAATGGCGCATAAGACGTTTTGAAAAAAGTACTCTCGATTAACACTTCTTAGGCCACTCCAAAATACATATATATGAAAGTTTTAAATGACAAATCTAAGGGTTACAATTACTACAAAATGAATCCAACTGAAAAGGATGCATGCCAATAGTGGACATAACTCCCTCACACACCCACACTTACATCCTTTTCCTCCGAAAAGCTCTCTCATGATGGGTTCCCCAAATGCGGCAAAAGGCTGCAAACGGCGTTTGGGTGATAGTTTTCCGGGGGGAGGATATTTGAAAGCGATTTACATCTCATTACACTTTCAAAACTCGAGCAAACACCCTCCCACACCACACCACACACGCTGGCACATTACACATTCACCACGCGCGAGCATGACTCTTTGGTCCCGGAAAAAGGCAACGTTTTGTGCAAATTTCATATATCAGTGCGGGTGGGTGCGGTGAATGTGAAAATCACGCACTTGCTTCGTCATTCGGAGTTTGGTTTTGAATTTTGATTGAAAGTCCGTGCCGTCTGACCCGCACCAGTCCGGTGGGCGTTGGTGGAATTTGTAATTTTGTTAAATTGATTTGTTTTGCGCTGGTGGGCAGATTTGAGTGAGTGTGATAATATGTGCGTCAAAATCTGTTGATGGGATTGAATTTGGCTTTGTTAGCTGGAATTGTAATGAGATTTGAAGTTTAATTGAAATTCGTTGGAAATGTATTAATTTCAAATTGTGATTTGAAGCATAACCAAAGTTGGGAGCAGAATTGAATCATGGTAAAAAAATTCACAAAACAATACAAGTCGAGAGTTTTTTCTTTTTGAATTCTTCTGTTCTTCTGTTCTTCTGTTCTTCTGTTCTTCTGTTCTTCTGTTCTTCTGTTCTTCTGTTCTTCTGTTCTTCTGTTCTTCTGTTCTTCTGTTCTTGTGTTCTTGTGTTCTTCTGTTCTTCTGTTCTTCTGTTCTTCTGTTCTTCTGTTCTTCTGTTCTTCTGTTCTTCTGTTCTTCTGTTCTTCTGTTCTTCTGTTCTTCTGTTCTTCTGTTCTTCTGTTCTTCTGTTCTTCTGTTCTTCTGTTCTTCTGTTCTTCTGTTCTTCTGTTCTTCTGTTCTTCTGTTTTTCTGTTCTTCTGTTCTTCTGTTCTTCTGTTCTTCTGTTCTTCTGTTCATCTGTTCTTCTGTTCTTCTGTTCTTCTGTTCTTCTGTTCTTCTGTTCTTCTGTTCTTCTGTTCTTCTGTTCTTCTGTTCTTCTGTTCTTCTGTTCTTCTGTTCTTCTGTTCTTCTGTTCTTCTGTTCTTCTGTTCTTCTGTTCTTCTGTTCTTCTGTTCTTCTGTTCTTCTGTTCTTCTGTTCTTCTGTTCTTCTGTTCTTCTGTTCTTCTGTTCTTCTGTTCTTCTGTTCTTCTGTTCTTCTGTTCTTCTGTTCTTCTGTTCTTCTGTTCATCTGTTCTTCTGTTCTTCTGTTCTTCTGTTCTTCTTTTCTTCTGTTCTTCTGTTCTTCTGTTCTTCTGTTCTTCTGTTCTTCTGTTCTTCTGTTCTTCTGTTCTTCTGTTCTTCTGTTCTTCTGTTCTTCTGTTCTTCTGTTCTTCTGTTCTTCTGTTCTTCTGTTCTTCTGTTCTTCTGTTCTTCTGTTCTTCTGTTCTTCTGTTCTTCTGTTCTTCTGTTCTTCTGTTCTTCTGTTCTTCTGTTCTTCTGTTCTTCTGTTCTTCTGTTCTTCTGTTCTTCTGTTCTTCTGTTCTTCTGTTGTTCTATTGTTCTGTTTTTCTGTTCTTCTGCTCTTCTGTTCTTCTGTTGTTCTATTGTTCTGTTTTTCTGTTCTTTTGATTTTCTGTTTTTACTTAAATTTTTCTGTCTTTCTGTGTTTTTTTATTCTTCTGTTCTTCTGTTCTTCTGATATTTTTTTTTCAAACTTTGCTTCCAGTTTACTTTATATTACTCACAAGTCCACACAAAACGGATTTTCCACTCGGCAACCTCAATTTGATGCGTTTCCTGCTCAATCGAACCGCCCGGATGATGTTCTTGGGGAGGCTTCCAAAGTGGCGCTTTCCGGTTCAATCTTCATCTGCGGAGGACTAACTTGCTGTTAGAAATTTGAATCCACAAATCATGGGGAAAAAAGTCAGCAAATGCACAGAAAAAAAAATTGGGTTTTTTTTTATTTAAGAAAATTTCAGATTTTTATTGAAAGTGTTTCAATTATTTGAAAACCACAGTATTAAATTTGAAATATCTGCTGAAAAATGACCAAATTTCAGTTAAAGTCTCCTTACATAAATGAACAACAATTTTAAAAATCTTTTTTTGTGCCTCTTTCAAGAAATCGCCTCTGACCACAGCCCGGAAGGGTTTCATAAACCGGAGTAAATAATTTATTTGCCCATCGAGGACCAGATCCCGAAGAGAACGCATTCGAGGATACGGGTTTTATCGGTCCTTTCCGGCGTGCTTATTGTATGGCGCACGACCCTCACTCCATTTTTTTTCTGGTGGAACCTTCTTTAAAATATCTGGGTTTTTTGGGGTTCGTTGTCTTTTTTTTGCTGTTGTTGTTTTGGTTCCCAAGTGATTTGACGTCGACCTTGCGCTGAACCCAGGTAATAATGAAGTTTGCGGTACAATTTGATTATGGTTGATGGGCGCCAGAGGAATGGACAGAATTTGTGGTTCGTTTGTGGGTTTTAAAATGTAATTTGAACTTGGAAAACAAAATTATCTGGCAGAGATTGTTTTTTTTTTATATTTTTTCAACTTTGCATTGATGGTGTTCCTCCAAGTTATCGTTACCAAATGAAAATGATTTGTAATCTAACTTTGATTATATCTAGCCAGTTTTTTCAAGTTTTCGCATTTAAAACACAACAGTTTGCTGTTGAAAATATTTTTTTCGACAAGTGTAGCAAATCTTGCACAAATCAAGAAATATAATTTCGGAAAAGACATTGCACAGCGGTCCAGATCGCAAAATTAAGTGGAAAACGGATTTTCCGAAAAATTGTAAAGTTTTGGAGCTTTGGTGTCTTCAGAAGAGTTGTTGTAAATAAAAAGGGGCAACTTTTGGCTTGGTTGAAAATTAGGGTGGTTCACAATTAGGGTGATTTTGAAAATCAACTTTTCAGGATTATTTTTGGTTTTTTTTATCTTCTAGAAAGTTGTTTTTTATTTTTTGACAAGTCAATGGGGTCTAAAGTTACGGCTATTTTAAGGTAAAAATGATGCAAATTTAAAACTAAATATCTCGAAAAGGCGCAAGCCAAATTTTAAGCACCATGTTGCATTTGAAAGAGGGGATCCAGCACTACAAATGCTGAAAAAATCTCAAGGGTGTTTTTCTTTAAACTCGAGATATCTTCACCACCCTAACGAAATTCGAAAATTGTCCAAATATATGTTTTTCCATGTAATTTTCTGGCCCCAGAATTGAGCTAAAGTGTCGAAAAATCGATTTTTGGTCATATTTTTGGTTTAAATGATAATTTTACCCAATCAAAAGTTGCTAGTACTTAAGGGGTTACATACATGTAGAAAATCTCAATATTTCATGATTCCGAATATTTATTAAATCCTTTAAAAAGATGAATTCCAATCAATCCTGAAAGTTGCATGAAGATATGTCTTGATTTAAGTGAGTAGAAGACGGTTTAAGTTTAAACTTTTGCCATGCGCAAAGCGGACTGTCGAACTTTGTGAGCGTTTTTCTCTGAACAACGAGTTGATTTACGGGTGCCACGATATCTCGATAGACCAAATTGGCTGAAATTTGGGGTGAAGACTCTCAAGACATATTCCGTGTGCATGACGAAGCCCGATTTTGAAATTTTGTTTTTTTTTTTTAAATACAAAAATCAAAAACTGACAAATTTTCATATGAAAAACACAAAAATATTTTTAACTTTTTTTAAAATAAACTTTTTTAAAATCGACTTTCGTCATGCACACGGGACCGGTTTGATGAGTCTTCACCAAAATTTTGAGCCGATTTGGTCAAAGCAGTGCTGAGATATCGTGGCACCCGTTTTTTGAAACCGCTAGCTTCAAATAGGCAACCAAATGTGTTCAAATTTATTTTGTTGATAGATGAAAATGTTTATTTTAATGCCCTGAAAACAGATTTAAAACAAGTTCAAGCGTGTGCTCAAACCAACCTCTGCATTTTTTGCCGATTTACATGTATGTAACCCATAAGTGTTATCTATACAATTTTTTGAGGCCGGATCTAATTATTTTTTTGAAAACGTTGTCTGGATCAATCTTGCGACACATCGTTGGATGCGTAATCAAAAGACCTTTTGAATTGATACGGAAGATTGAAAATATGACAACCCTATCAAAAGTTATAAGCACTTTATTCTTATTTATATACTTTAGAGGCTGTATTCACTTAATGAATGTGAGGAAGGTTCCAACTACCTAAAGGTGAAATCATCAAGTTTTCAAAACTTATCGTTGATTTTTTTATGTAATAACTAAATTTGTAGGCATTTTATACTATTTTTTATTGTTAAAAAAACAAACTTTATATTAGAAACTGTATATATTTCTAATGTTTCCTTTGAAAAACACTTATTAAATATTTATAATTTATTGTTATTCAAAAGAAACATATAGAATAGATGGGCAAATTTTCATTCAAATGTACAGAAAAAAAGAAACAAAAAGAACACTCTTGAGAATTCTCTCAAGAATGAACAAATTCTTTGGATATTTTATTTTTTGTAATTTTCTTATTTGATACTTTGTGTGTAGTTTTTCATGATTAGATCGTCCATACAAGTCCGCGTACAATTTTGGCAGCTGTCCGTAGATAAAAGTTTTTAAAATATTTAAAGCATCTGTACTATGAGAACGGATTTTTTTATGTATATTGCTTTGGGAGCGTTCTTTTATTACGTAGCGCAGTAGGAGGGAGCAGGGAGTAAGGCTGTGTTACACTCCATACAACATTTTTATAATTTGAATGGAAATTTTGTTACGTACTTGGAGGAGGGGGTCAAGAATACAAATGTTGCGTTACGGAATCAAAGAACGCTCCCAAAAAGAACTTCTAAAAAATAGTTACACTGTAATACAAATTTACCCGTTCTTTTAATTCGACTTTTCACCCAAAAAAATGGTTTGCAAAAATTAAAACTTTTTGAAAATTCAAATTTTTGATGTTTAAAAAAAAGTTATGGCACAAGTTGGTCAAAATTAATTTGGCATTGTTGCCAATTTTCGGAAAAAATCATAAGTTTTGATAAACGTGGAAAAAAATCGAAAACATTATTTTGACTTTATTTATTTATGTCAAATCAAATTTGCAAAAAGAACTTTTAATAAATTTCGATATGGTGCGGTATTCAATATTTAACCTTTTTGAAATGTTGATGACTCCAAAAATTTTAAAATGTTTGTACGAAAAAAAATCTTAGATGCTTAAATCATTAATTTAAATGTTTGTTTTTCTTTTAACCGGTGTTTTTTAGCAACCAGAGAACCAATCTTAGATGTTTCAATGAAAACTTTTCTAGACGAATATTGAGGAAGTTTTCTGATTTTGTTTTGAATCGAAAAACTGCCTATTTTATGTTAAAATCAAACTTAACACAGGCTAAATTTCACAAACGGTGAACTCTACCCAAATTTCTATAAGGTACTTTTTGATTGCAATTTCATTTTTTATTTTAATTTATATTTATTCAGTTTTCTTTTCCATGTACATTCATTCAGTTAAAATATTATTGAGTGTCCAATCACAATCGATGACTTTTCACCTTAATTTTAAATACTAGCAACATTCATTTATTCATGAAATATTGTAGTTTTCGCTATTCGAAAAAAACGAAGTTGACTTTATAGCTGTCGGCCACCATTGCTAGTACCAACCACTAGTGTCTTCCATCTACAAGGACTTCGCCGCCCTGGATACAAACATTTAATATATTTGTAACATTTAACCTGGATACTTTCAATGTGATCCTTGTAAGTAAGGTTTTTTTCAAAAGCAAGTCCAAGATATTTCACTTGATTCTCCCACTTTAAATTCACCTCATTCATCTTTATAATGTGATGACTTTTTGGTTTTAGAATATCAGCCCTTGGTTTGTGAGAGAAAATAATAAGTTGAGTTTTTGCAGCATTTGGAGTTATTTTCCATTCTTTCAAATAAGAATTGAAAATATGCAAGCATTTTTGCAATCTTCTTGTGATGACACGAAGGCTTCTACCTTTGGCGGAGATGCTTGTATCATCAGCAAAAAGTGACTTCTGACATCCTGGGGGCAAATCAGGCAAGTCAGAAGTAAAAATATTGTATAAAATTGGACCCAAAATGCTTCCTTGAGGGACGCCAGCACGTACAGGTAGTTGATCAGATTTGCTATTCTGATAACATACCTGCAGAGTACGATCCGTCAAATAATTTTGAATAATTTTCACGATATAAATCGGAAAATTAAACCTTTTCAATTTCGCAATCAAACCTTTATGCCAAACACTGTCAAATGCTTTTTCTATGTCTAGAAGAGCAGCGCCAGTAGAATAGCCCTCAGATTTGTTGCTTCGAATTAAATTTGAAACTCTCAACAACTGATGAGTAGTTGAATGCCCAAGGCGAAATCCAAACTGCTCATCAGCGAAAATTAAAATTTCATTAATGTGCGTCATCATTCTATTAAGAATTATTCTTTCGAATAATTTACTAATAGATGAAAGCAAACTAATGGGCCGATAGCTTGAGGCTTCAGCAGGATTTTTATCCGGTTTCAAAATCGGAATTACTTTGGCATTTTTCCAACTACTGGGAAAATATGCCAAATCAAAACATTTGTTGAAAATTTTGACCAAGCTACTTAAAGTTGCTTCTGGTAATTTTTTAATTAAAATGTAAAAAATGCCATCCTCACCAGGGGCTTTCATATTTTTAAATTTTTTGATAATAGATTTTATTTCATTCAGATCTGTATTAAAAACTTCATCCGATGAAAATTCTTGTTCAACAATATTCTGAAATTCTATTGAAATTTGATTTTCAATAGGACTCAAAACATTCAAGTTGAAATTATGAGCACTCTCAAACTGCTGAGCAAGTTTTTGAGCTTTTCCCCCATTAGTTAATAGAATATAGTCACCATCTTTTAAAGAAGGGATTGGTTTTTGAAGTTTCTTAAGAACCTTTGAAAGTTTCCAAAAAGGTTTGGAATAAGGTTTAATTTGTTCGACATCTCTTGTGAACTTTTCATTTCGGAGGAGAGTGAATCTGTGGTCAATAACCTTTTGCAAATCTTTTTGAATTCGCTTCAGTGCAGGATCACGAGAACGTTGATACTGTCTTCGGAAGCTGAAGATCGTCATCAATAATGGGAGAATCAAATTTGACTTGGACTTTAGGAATAGCAATATTCCTTGCTTCCAATTGCAAATTCAATTTAACATTAAATTGTGTAGTCAATTTTTTGTTAGGGTAAGATGTCTATTTGGACCATCCATAAATCACACTTTTTGAAAATTCTCTCCTCTTCTTTTCATGGATGATTTGTTGATTTGTTAATTTGCTAAAACTGGAACCTCATTTACATCTTTACAAATCAAATGGGCTCATGTAACGAAGTCAAAGCAGCTTTTTGCCTTCCTCACCTTAATGAACTTCTTAATTCGACCTCGTAGACCCATCTTCACGTATACCTATCGACTCAGAATCAAATTCTGGATGTGAGTCTGTGCACCGAAAAATATGCACACGATTATCTCCGGACTGGCTGGACCGATTTGGACCGTTTTGGTCTCATTCGATCCGTCTTGGGGTCCCACAAGAGCCTAGTCAATATTATGAAGTTTAGAAAAGTACTTCAAAAGTTATGCTAACAATATTGCAAGATTGCAAAAAACGTGTTTTTTGTAAGAAAACCCGTCATGCTATATATTGTTAGAAAGGTATTTCAAAGACCTTTCCAACGCGTTCAAAAGATCGAAGATCTGACAACCCCATCAAAAGTTATGAGCACTTAAGTGTTATTTATACACTTTTTTTGGCCGGATCTCATGCGACCCATCGTTGGATAGGTGACCAAAAGACCTTTCCAACGAGCCCAAAAGATTGAAGATTTGACAACCCTATCAAAAGTTATGAGTACTTTAGTGTTTTCAATACACTTTTTTGAGGCCGGATCTCAGATATTGATAAGAATAACTGTTATTTATACACTTTTTTGAGGCTGTGTAGTGTATTCACTTTATGAATGCAAAGAAGGCACCAACCACCTAAAGGTGGATTAAGTAACGTTTTATCAATATAACATAATAAATTGCCGGGACCTGCGTTGTAGGGGTAAGCGTGGTTGCCTCTCACCCACTCGGCCTGGGTTCGATCCCAGAAGGTCCCGGTGGCATTTTTCGAGACGAGATTTGTCTGATCACGCCTTCCGTCGGACGGGGAAGTAAATGTTGACCCCGGTCTAACCTAGAGGGTTGGGTCGTTAGCTCAGTCTAGGTGTAGGAGTCGTCTTCCTGGGTCTTCCTGCCTCGATGGAGTCGCTGGTAGGCAGTTGGACTAACAATCCAAAGGTCGTCAGTTCGAATCCCGGGGTGGATGGAAGCTAAGGTGTAAAAAGTGGTTTGCAATTGCCTCAACAATCAAGCCTTCGGACACCTAGTTTCGAGTAGGAATCTCGCAATCGAGAACGCCAAGGCAATGCTGTAGAGCGAATAATTTGATTTTGAACCGAAAGCAGATTCTCAAATACGATAAATACCAAGGCAAATATAAACACTCCATCGTGGGGAAGTCGATGTCGTTGAACTTGGTTATTTTCGAATTAAGATTACGACATTTCGTTTGCGATAAAACCCATTACCACGTCCATTATTGTGTCACCTTCAACCAACCCAACCCCTCTTACTACGAGGATCAAAAAAGCTGAATTTCCGTTTGTTGCCCTCAAGCAATCCTTACTCCTTGCTTGCTTGAAGGTACCAAAAGGGTGTTTGCGGTCGTCATCGTCCAGAAATATCTCGACCTTGTGTGAAGCAACAACTCCGGCAAAGCAAGAAACACCAAGACTCATAAAGTCATCCCCAGTTTGGCCACTTCCAACGCCGAAGCAGCAGCAGGGTGACATTTTACGTGAGCTGAGCATCGGTGTGCGAGGGAGGGTCGGTGACAAGGTAAGTCCGGAACCGGAAACGTTGGAGGGGACGAAGGAGAAGCGATTAAAGGACGACCACGATTGTGGATAATTATTATTGTTATCGCTCTATTTGTACTTAGGGCCGTGCTTTAGGGAGGAAGGTAGGGCCAAAATCAGAGCACGAAAAAATGTTTTCGATGAAATATAGAAGATATAAAAAAGAATTGGAAGATTTCATTTAGTATAAATTTAATTCAATTTAATGTGTGTTCATATTCAACAATTTTAAATTTACTTGAAACATTTTTTTTTCCGTGCCAAACCACCCTCCTCTTTGCCCTGTTCCGATGATCGTTATGGCCGTTTCCCAGGACACCCTCGGGACCGGCAAGCCACAAGAAGCTTGAGATTGTTTCTGTGTCTGTGTGTCCAACCAAAGTTTCCCATCCAACTAAAGGTCTCTGCGCGTATAAGAGGGTCAGTGTTATCGGTTGGGACCCGATTTCATCCCCCCGAAGCACCACCAGGAGAGTTAATTAATAATTTTATTATCAGCTGCTTCACTTCGACTGCGACTAAGCTGAAGTTGAGTTCCAGTTGAGTTGAGTTGAGAGACTTGGGCCACGGCCTGACACCCTCATAAACGGACCCATTCAAGCACAGTTTATTTGGAACGGGCAAGTCTCGTTGAGGTCAGCAAGGTCGTTGTTTTTTGGTTTAATAAAAGATGAAGGACGAGAAGAGATTTTGTGATTAGCAATTAAAATTAATTTCCCGAGAGCGAGCAGCTGCTGCTGGATGTCACCGGGAAGGAGTGACGATTAGTTTGAGTTTGTGTTTTATTTTGGTTGTAAAAATGTTGGTTACATGTAAGTTTGAAAGTTCATTTTTTTTTTTTTTTCGTTTTTTTTCGAAATTTTTCGCCGTAGTTGTTAGTGATTACCCGCGAGTTTGCTTCTCCAGCATGCCAAAGGCCGGCCGTGGCCGTGGCAGTTCGAGTGCGGCCTCGAAAAACCCGCGAAGTTCGTCTACCGGCCGTGTGCAAAAAGGTAAACAAACCAACGCCGTGTCGGCCGCCATCGCGCAGGGGAGCGTGAGCGCAGATGGAATCGACCAAAAGTATCTACATCCCGGATACGTTCCGAGATCACCAGTGCGAACCCGTTCCGGTACTTCTGGTGCCACGACCAGTGGCACATCAACATCCGCCAACATCCCCATCAGGAACGAGTTCCAGATGCTGAGCGACGACGAAGAAAACAACAACACCGATGGTGGCAGCACTACCGACGACGACGACGACGATGACGGACGTACACGGAAGAAAGTGTCGACGCCAAAAAAGAACAATTCTCCAAAGGAACGTAGACCACCTCCAATTTTTGTTTTGGACACGTTGGCGGACGATATTGACGAGTTGCTGGAAGGCCTCGGATATTGTCTGAAAATCGGTAAGTCGTCAGTGCAAGTTTACACATTTGACGAAAAGAACTTCGACCTGGTTGTGGAGAAATTGAAGCGTCAAAACTTCAAGTTTTACACATTCGACCCCGTGCAGAAGACTGCCGTTAAGGTCGTTTTGCAGGGGTACCAAGACCGCCCGATCTCCGACCTCAAGAAGGACCTCTCGGGTGCTGGAATAACGCCGCGTGACATAAAAGTGCTCTCGCGGAAGACTACAGTCACAGGTACACACACACTGTACCTGTTGTACTTCGACCGCGGCACCGTCAAAATTCAAAACCTGCGGCGAACTAAGGCGTTGGACGGGTTTTGGGTAAACTGGCGGTTCTACTCAAAGAACCCGTCGGACGCAGCACAATGCCACCGTTGCCAGAAATTCGGCCACGGCTCGCGGAACTGCAACCTCCCGCCCCGCTGTGTGAAGTGCGGTGAATCACACCTCTCTGAGGCGTGTGCACTGCCGTGCAAAGCGGACTTGGGGGACAAGGCAGAGCAAACGAAGGCGCGCATCAAGTGCGCCAACTGCGGAGGTAACCATACCAGCAACTACCGTGGATGCAGCGCACGGAAAAACTACCTCGAGGAGCAGGAAAAGAGGAAGAAGAAAGCAGCAGCGTCCCACCCTCCTCAGCGAAGTACGAGCGAAACCGTGCCGGCAGCTGGTCATCGTACGGTTCCAGCGGACAACTCAGCGTTCCCTCCTGGATGGGGGCGATCGTTCGCCAGCGTGGTCGCTGCCGGCAGTGGCAATACGGCCCAGCAAGAAGTTACCGGAGAAGATCTCTTTACCCTGCCAGAGTTCTTTGCTCTCGCAGGGGAGATGATGACGCGGTTTCGGACCTGCCGTAACAAGGCGGAGCAATTCCTGGCCCTTGGGGAGCTGATGATCAAGCACATCTATAAAGGATAAAATACTGTGATCTAGTTTTAAGCTTTTTCTATTTCTATCCCCTTTCCCTTGCAATTTTAGTAAGTTTTTTTTTTATATTTTTCTTACTCTTGGTGACACCTTTATTTACAAGCAATAACTGTTCCAAAATGGATTATGATGTAACACACAGCTGTAAGGAACTCCAAAACTCTGTTATGTACCTCAAAAGAACTTATTGTATCTTGATTATTCACCAATAAAACCGAATTGAATTGAAAGAAAGTTCATTTCAGCATTCCAACAATATGTTGGTAACTTTATGCTAATGATTATGGTTACCCGTTGTTATGTAATTTTGAAAAAAAAAGTTCCAGCCAGGGGGCGACATCTATAACTATTAGGATGTAACAAAAATGACTTTTTGGTCGGTATTCAGGGGTTTATTCCGGTGGGCATACTGAGCCCAAATCCCAAATATGAGCTTGATTAGACGTAACAGGAACTGGCGCTCCGCCCTTCAATTTTAACCCGTAAAAACTCTTTTTTTCAAAAATGTCTATTTTTGAGGCACTTTGGCCACCAATGCATTTACCAAAAACGTTACTGACGTGTTGGCCAGATCCTTGTGCATCTTTTGATATATATTACATTGAGGTTTGGAGCACCCTGGAGCTCGGTACAGACCTTCAAAGCAGACGTGCATCGGCACTCAATAGCACTTGACAGTTTTTCTAAGGCACCATATCAATTTGTTTTGTGCCTAAAGTATGTTTTTGTCAATGCACTATGACGTTCTGAACGACCGAAATCTTTATCTTCACTTATTCGCTAGTTTTAGTGATGAAGTGCTATTTGAGTGCTAAAAAGCACATTTAGCACTTGAAATTTTTTTTGATATTCAAATCACTATTAATTTTTTGCTAATCCAAATTGCATAGTGAACAACGATTATTAAAAGCATCGAACTAAAGCTTGTTTTGATGCACAGTGAACAAAGATTCACTCTGACGGTTTACGAAGGCAATCATCTCAAAATGTGGTGAAGTGCTATTGAGTGCCGATGCACGTCTGCTTCAAAGTTTGGCATTTTTTTGAAATATTGTCCCATTTGTAGAATATTGTTACACTCTAAAAAATTAACCCTGCAAAGTTAGAAAAAACACGAAATTTTAAAATGAAAATTTTGTTCTAAATGAAAAAATGACCCTTCTGGGTCAATGTAGATTCAAAAATTACAATAAAAGTCCCTTTGACACCAAATTTCTATCTCATCACCGTTTCAGGCTGCAAATTATTGATAAACGCCTCTTTTTCGCATGGTCAAAAATGGAAGGGGTCGTACCGCCCCTCCGTCACGAGATATTAAAAAATGGACCTCGGATTCGTGATCAGGGACAAAAGTTACCCCTTAAGACAAAGTTTCACGCAAATCGAAGAGGGGTCGGGGCAACTACTGTGTGAGTTGGCGGAGAATTACCCATTAGAGTTTCCAGCCTCTTGCCAAAAAGTCAATTTTGTTACACTCTAATATCTACAGGCAGCTCGACCGCAGACATCACAAGCTGTCAAATTGACACACAAAAAAGTTTTTTTTGTATGGACAATTTTCCAGGGGGGGGAGTTGTAACAGATTCTCAAAAAAGTGTCCACGTGGTTTATGAATGGTCCCTTACGGAACCAAAGCAAAGCAACGCGCACTGTTAAAAAGTACAAAAACTGCTGGCATAAAATGGAAAGAATCTGATTATTTGTTATGGAAAATTTTACCGCAATTTACGTTTAAAAGGTCACTCCTGATCAGAGTTGCCAGGTTGCCAGATAAATCTGGAAATGCCAGATTTTTCTTGTATCAGCCAGAATAAAGATTTACCCTTCTCTGTGCCAGATATTGACAGATTTGCCAGATTTTTCACTTTATGCCCATCTTATACAACGTTTTTGATTAAAATGAACGTATTTTATTGAAAATCACATAAAAGTAGAATATGTTTTACAAAAAGAAGATGCAAATTCAACTTTTTTAAGGTCATTAAATCAGTTAGACCTGAATTCTGAATTGAATTCTACAAAATTTTGAATCAATTCATATCTTGCCTCCCCTTCGCCATTCACAATTGTAAAATTTTCGTCTGCCAGATTTTTCCAAATTTTTTATCGATATTTTGCCAGATTTTTAAAATTTTGACCTGGTAACCCTGCCCCTGATGACGGTACATACTTTTTTGGGTACGATAGATTTTCTTGTGGGAATCCTGCACCATGCAAGATTTTTTTTCAACTGTCTCAAAAAATCTTCCAAAAGTTCTTCCTAAAGGCAGTTTTTACCTTACAAATTTTTATGTGTAGCTTAGCACATAAAAAGCAGAGCAGACCTTGGCTCCAGTCGTGGATGAAGAGAGGAGGGAAGATGGGAAATTAAAAAAATCAAAACTTCAAAAAATCTCATCTTTTAAAATTAAAATGTATCACAAATTACTATAATTAATAACTCTAATGCAGAAAAAAGTTAATGATTTATAAAATTAGTAGGTTGCACCCTAGTATTTCGAGAATATTTGAAAGGGGAAAGAGATAAAACCTTGAAATGAAATTTTCGTTGGCCTCAACAAAAATCATGAGTATTTTTTAAAGGTCCTTTAATTTATTGTGTTTTATATGTTTATAAGACCTTTAAAAAACTCTAGATATGTCTTCTGATCTTATTCAACCTAAACTACAAATACTTCTAAAATGTGCACAGTTAAAATGATATGATAATCTCATAGAAGCCAAATAACACAAATATACAAATTTTGGAACACCCTATTAACTGGACCACCCCAACGTTACTATTGTACTGACCCTGATAAACTTTTCGGAAGATGACAAAGCTGTTATTTAAAAGTGTGGTATCTACAAATTTTGTATGACAAAATTTCGGTTATGGATCATTATGATATGGTGCCACCCTAACATTTTATTCGTTAAGATTTACACACACTCAAAATCAAAATTCCAAGCTACTATTGATATAAAAAATACAATTTCAGCAATTGAAAAAAATATTTACAAAATAATAATTTATTAACCATCGTAATGTACTTAGATTTTATTTCATGAAAAAATTAATGTATTTTTTGAATTCAGCCGCCCACAATTTGAAAGAATTCCTGACATTTTTTAATTTTGTCTCACCTTTGTTCGGAGAGGATCCACTGTGCTTCAGTTGGTGTTTTCACTAGGAACGAGCCAGATAGCCTACTAGGTTAAACTTCCTCTTTGGTCCGTCTTTATGTTGCTAGAATCTTATCTAAACTTTTTTTTATTAGGTCCTATTAACATATCTGGAGTTTTTTTTTTTATAAAGGTCCAATAAACCAAATTTCCAGTTTTTGCCTGTTTGGTGTTTTTGAAACCACCTTGAGTCAGGGGTATTAAAAACACCCAAAAAGCAAAAACTGAAAAATTTGTTTATTGGACCTATTCAAAAAAAACTCCAGATATAAACACAATTGCTTATTGGACCTTTTATAAGAAAACTCTAGATATGAACAATTCTCGACGTTTTCGCAAGTTTACCAATCGATAAATAATTTTTCTTTCAACGTTTTTTTTTATTAAATTATTTTTTATATAAACTTTGTCCATCGATTCTTTAAGTACAATTCTGGAGTTTTTTTGAAAAGGTCCAATAAACCAAATTTCTAGTTTTTGCTTTTTGGGTGTTTTTGAAACCGCCTTGAGTCAGGGGTATTAAAATACACCCAAAATGCAAAAACTGAAAATTTGGTTTATTGGACCTTTTCAAAAAAAACTCCAGAATTCAAGTATTTTGCAAATTTGGTTTCTCCACACAAGTATACAAGTATTTATACAAATATGCGGCTGTTCATACAAAAGTTCTAAAAATGTTCTAAAATTTGTATCTTGAGAAGGAACAATCAAATCAATTTAGTGTCTTCAGCAATTGTAGGTTAAGCAAGGTTAAGGTTAGCACTATCCAGAAGAAAAAAAAATACACAGCGAAAATTAAAATCCCTTTTTTACCACTCTTGAAAAACTATACCCCCTCTGAAAATTTTACTTTTTTATGTGTTTTGGTAGAATGAAAGCGCCGATGTTCTAGCCTGGCTGTAAATTAAAAAAACATTATTTTCGAAATATTTTGAAAATATAGTCTTAAAAATTGTTGGAATGTAAAATTGATTTAACATTGAAATGTAGTCTATGGAACAAGTTAAAAAATGATGATTTTTCCACCACAGGTCGTACTTGTGTACTCCCATGAGACTTCGCCGAGTTGGGTAACAACGAATGCATACAACATTATTGAAATTCCGAAAAGCATTTTAAAAAGGTAGGATTTTTCACTGAAACTTTTATTTTCCAGCGAGTTTAACTTTTCAACACTTGTCTCGGGAGGTATTACTTTTCGATACTGTTTTGGAATTTGACCGTTTTCGATGTTTTCCGGAATTGATAAATCGCTGCAAAACTTGATTTTTTCAGCACCCGTCGTACTTACACACCTCGATAAATCTCGATGAACAAATGTATAACTCGAGCTGCGAAGATCTTCATTTTGCAACTTGTTGCAAAATAGTAGTTTATGCAACAAGTTGCAAAAAGGGGATTTTTCAGCACGAGTCGTACATTTATCCAACGAGGTTCACCGAGTTGGATAAATACGAAGAGTGCTAAAAAAATCAAGTTTTGCAACGAGTTCCATACAACATTTTTTGCAATTCCAAAAAACACACACTGAGTGAAATTTTATGTCAAATTTTCATGTATTTTGTCAATAAATCGTTTCAATCATGAAAATGTTGAAAAGTGATACTTTTCGAAACAAGTGCTAAAAAGTTCAACTTTTCAGCACACATTTGAGTGCTGAAAAGTAGAACTTTTCAGCATTTATTTTGAAAAGTGTTGCTATTCGATTCTGTTATTTTTGGTACAGAAAAGTAGGCTGTTTCGTCGTTCAAGAATGACAGGAAAAGTAAGTAGTTTCACGACGGAATTGCAAAATAATCTTTTTTGCAATTCCGTCGTGAAACTACTTACTTTTCCTGTCATTCTTGAACGACGAAAGAGCCTACTTTTCTGTACCAAAAATAACAGAATCGAATAGCAACCTTTTCAAAATAAATGCTGAAAAGTTCTACTTTTCAGCACTGAAATGGGTGCTGAAAAGTTGAACTTTTCAGCACTTGTTTCGAAAAGTTACAATTTTCAACATTTTTTGATTTAAACGATTTATTGACAAAGTACATGAAAATTCGACTTTAAATTTCACTCAATGGGTGTTTTTCGGAATTGCAAAACATGTTGTATGGAACTCGTTGCAAAACTTGATTTTTTCAGCACTCTTCGTATTTATCCAACTCGGTGAACCTCGTTGGATAAATGTACGATTCGTGCTGAAAAAATCCTCTTTTTGCAACTTGTTGAATAAACTTCTATTTCAGCACTGTTATATTTGGTGATAGCAAGTAGGCCATTTCGGCATTGTATAATGATAAGAAAAGTAAGTACATATTATCAAAACGGAATTGCAAAAAGAAAAAATCGATTTCTTTAAACGGCATTGTTGATCCGACCTTTAGTTGCTGAGATATTGTTTTGTAAAAAAATGAAAATTAATAATATTGTTCTGGGTGAAAAGTTTGTCAAAATCATTTTATTTTGTGCAATGTGACTTTTTCGGTGTATCCTTTTTTCAAATTCCTAACCTGAATTTTCAACTTTGCAGAAAACATTCAATCAATCATATTTTTTTAAAACAACCCCATTTTATAACATTTTCCTGCCATTTTTATCTCCTGCAGGTCCATTTTCATTCCGTTGGATTCAAACATGAAATGTTGCCCCGTCAATAACAGCCAGATATGCCAGAACGAGAGCTCTCTTTTTTCCAACGATATGGACCATCATCATCAGAGGCTCATACATTGAAAGGGGGGCTTACATCGGCGGGAGATGAATCAAAACCAAATCTCATTTTGGCCTCGGGGTAGTGGGGATTTTTTGCAAACCCTTTTTTTGTGCAAATGATGTTTAAACCCTTGAATGGTAAGTTTTTTTAAATATTAAGAAATAATTGAAAAAAAACTTTCTGAAGGTAAATAATCCAACAGTTTTTTTTAGTAGAAACTTAATATTTGATATTTCAAGGGTTAGCTGGTTCTACTGCGGCCAAATCAAACTGTGTGCGGAAACCATGATATCAAGCTGGAAGTGATCAGCTGGATACATGGTAGTGAGTGGACCAGCCATTCAGTGGGCTGAACATTGTGTTAAAAATGTATCGTTCATATTTGACGAGTGCCAGCTCCATGGTTTTTTCAGACATTTTTTTATGTATCAAAACTCTGAAATGGACTCTCTTCCTGTTGATTCAGTGGCCCGTTTTGTTGTACTTTCAATTGAGCATATTTTTTGTTGTTGAAATATTTGAGCAACATGGGAACAGTTTTTGGCATACATATGATGTTCGAACAGTAATTGAAACTTGATTGAACAAGGATACAGACACGTGTTGATTGAATTCAAAATAATTGATTTTCAACAAATCTGTGCTCAGATATCAGAAGATTCCTTTAAACATAGTTTTAAAGTACCTACTTGAAGTGAAAAAGAAACTTTAAAAAAAGCTCCCCTAACCACACTTGACTTCCGGCCAAAGTCTGCGAACTTAGCAGAACACTGCCCTGTTGTGATACGAGATGCTTTGGCTGCTGCTGAGTTAGCATATATTCTAACAAAGTACAAGTTTTCCACCCAAACACACGCTCACTTGCCCCGGAAGACCTAGTTGCTAGCCATTTTGCGAGCATATCAAACTGTGGCCAAGTGGCAAAAAGGGACCAAACATTATACAATGTGATGATGTATTGTGTGCTGGTGGCGCGGGAAACTTGCACTGCGCTTTTCCTCGGGCTGTTTAGCATATAAAAGTCTGTCTGCCACCTTTTGAGTTGATTGTGGGCTGCATTTATTGGGTGGTTGAGCGCTGGTCAGACAAGATTTTTTGTTCTAGTTTAAAGGAGATGATGCACACAAGTTTTTGGTCTCTATTTTTATCACATACTTATTTTTTTAATTTCCTTCTTTATTGTTGAATCTTCTCTTTTACGAATAACTTTGCTTCTTCCTTTTTAAAGTAGTCATATTCATTACATTATTATTTTAGTTTTGTTTTTGTACTCATCTTATTTGGTGCATTTAACGGTGCACATAAACAACAGCTTTTTGCACCAAGATTTTCGTTACACACATTTTAGTATCTTCAAAACTACGGGCACTATTGATTTGTTTTATTTATCCCTAAAAGTACTTTCCGAGATCCATTTTTCGATACATCGTGACGGTGGGGCGGTACGACCACTTAATTTTTCGTTTAATAACAACCTTTTTTAAGCGATTTGTTGAGGAGTTGGCAGCCCTGACATGGAGAGCAGAGGCTAGTGGTGTGCGGTCCGCGTAATTTGAATCGTTTAGTCGGTAGTTTTTATAATAAATCGCGTAAAAAGTAGTGAAAAGATTATACAATTTGTAGATTTCATGTGGAAAGTGATGATTTTCTGCAGTTTTGGGAATTTGGACAGTTTTTTCACGATTTTTGTTTTCTGTCAAGGGTTTGACAGTTCATCTCGGCGGCTTCGCTCTTGCAGTAGTATTAGTGTGATGTGGGCTAGCTCATTTTAAGGGTGGTATTCATCTCGTTAGAAAAATCAAATAGTGCGAAAGAAATAAAAGCAGTTTGCGAAAGAATATTTTTGAAAGTGTCATCAAGCAGCGCTCAAGCCATTTCATCTGATACTGGAGAACGTATTGCAGATGGAGAAAAGGTACTTGGAAGATCAGCAAAGCTTGGTGAGCAGTCTGCGCCAGGATGTGAGTCGTGTCGGCAAGAATAAAATCAAGCTGCTCGTGATAGAGGCTCGTGAGCGCAGCTGGAATTCCGGACGCATGCGACCAAAATAGGGGACAACTCCCGGGTGCTTAGGACTACCACAGATCAGAAACTTGGTGAGATCTAACTAAACTGAAATTTTCACATTTTGCCTACTTTTCAACAATTATTAAATACGCGCTGATCCCTGTTTTGCCTGATGGGATTGGAAGTTTAAAGATAGGTCGAGGACCCATCTGGTTCTTGTACTATGTTTAGGCGGGGCCAGACAGTGCCCAGCGACCTCGGAATTGGGTCATTGGAAGAAGCGCGAAGGCTGTCACCACCTAATACCCGTGACTGAGATAAGCTATATCAGCTCAATCCAAGTCTGATACAAACTATACTTTCCCATAATTTCGCTGCCGGCCAGCGGGTATTGGATTGGACCACACACACACAACCTTTTTTAAGCGATTTGTTGCTCGAAACCGTAAGGAGATGCTAGAAACTTGATGTCAAAGGGACTTTTGAAATTGGTCGCCCGTTTTGATGGTGTCCTCTTTATTCTCAAAAATACGTTTTTTCCAAAATTGTTAAACAATAATTTTAAAATCGCAAAAAGGTTGTGTGTGTGAAATTTATTGTACTTTTCAAATCTGCTCTAAGCCAGAGAGGTCTTTTTTCATTTAGAAAAGTGGTCACCAAACTGCGGCCCACTGAGTTCATTTGATATGGAATCCGGCCCTCTTCAGATTCATCATATCAAGTTTTTCGCAATAAAGATATTGTTCAAAAATAGGTTCAAAATTATTTAAAACGGATTGAAAAAAAAATAATTTATATAATAAATAAATGGAAAAAAAAACCATTTCTTTTAAAAATTTTGATTTTGAGCTCTATAAACAACTCTCGATCTTCGTGACAAAATTTCAAAATCCTATTCAAAACAATATATGAAATATAAGCAAAATTTAGATTTTTTTTTTTTTCTACAATTTGTTAGAACAAATCTGGAGTTTTTTTTTGAAAAGGTCCAATAAACCAAATTTTCAGTTTTTGCTTTTTGGGTGTTTTTTAGTACACCATATTCTTGATTTACACAACGAAATGGGGGTGTTTAATTCGAGAATCGTTTAAAAAAAGAATGTCCATGACTTAAATTGAGAATATGACTTAAATTAAGAATCTTTGGGATTTCGTAATTTGTCGGAGAATTTTCAAAATGTATCAATAGTATTTTGTTTAGTCATGTTATAAAAACATTTTAGCATGGTTTTGGAACACCTGGGATGTTCTAGTCCATCCGAAACTTCCGGAAATTTGGTGCAGCAGGCTAACCGAAGAAACAAGTTGAAACTCCAAAATTTTGACAACGGATCCTACCCAGAGTGCTTCAGTGAGTGCGGTAGGCTACAGTGCATTGTTTTAACAACTTATTGGGATGATCTGGGACATCCAAGGACTCCCTGGAGTTAAGATCTGTGGGTCTACCGCTGCAACAAGCAAGAGGTCGACGGATTTTGACTCCGGAATATAACCGCATAGCTTCAGTGAGCATGGTAGACTACTTTGCTTATGAGTTGGAATGTCCTGGGTCATCCAAGGACTCCCTGGAGTTTAGATCTGTGGGTCTACCACCGTAACAAGTAAGAGGTCGACGGATTTTGACTCCGGAATATAACCGCATAGCTTCAGTGAGCATGGTAGACTACTTTGCTGATGAGTAGGAATGTCCTGGGTCATCCAAGGACTCCCTGGAGTTAAGATCTGTGGGTCTACCACCGTAACAAGCAAGAGGTCGACGGATTTTGACCCCGGAATATACCCGCATAGCTTCAGAGAGTATGGTAGACTACTTTGCTGATGTGTTGGGATGTCCTGGGTCATCCAAGGACTCCCTGGAGTGAAGATCTGTGGGTCTACCACCGTAAAAAGCAAGAGGTTGACGGATTTTGACCCCGGAATATACCCGCATAGCTTCAGTGAGCATGGTAGACTACTTTGCTAATCTGTTGGGCTGACTTGGGTCATCCAAGGACTCCCTGGAGTTAAGATCTGTGGGTCTACCACCGTAACAAGCAAGAAATCGACTTATTTTGACTCCGGGACATACCCGCATAGCTTCAGTGAGTATGGTAGACTACTTTGCTGATGTGTTGGGATGTACTGGGTCATCCAAGGACTCCCTGGAGTTAAGATCTGTGGGTCTACCACCGTAACAAGCAAGAGGTCGACGGATTTTGACCCTGGGACATACCGGCATAGCTACAGAGCGTATGGTAGACAACTTTGCTAATGTGTTGGGCTGACTTGGGTCATCCAAGGACTCCCTGGAGTTAAGATCTGGTGGTCTATCATATCTCCAGGGAGTCCTTGGATGACCCAGAACATCTCAACACATCAGCAAATTAGTCTATCATACTCACTGAAGCTATGCGAGTGAGTCCCGGGGTCAAAAACCGTCGACTTCTGGCTTGTTACGGTGGAAGACCCTCAGATCTTAACATCAGGGAGTCCTTGGACGACCTAGTACATCCTAGAACATCAGCAATGTAGTCTACCATACGCTCTGAAGCTATGCGGGTATGTCCCGGGGTCAAAATCCGTCGACCTCTTGCTTGTTACGGTGGTAGACCCTCAGCTCTTAACTCCAGAGAGTCCTTGGATGACCCAAGTCAGCCCAACACATCAGCAAAGTAGTCTACCATACTCACTGAAGCTATGCGGGTATATTCCGGGGTCAAAATCCGTCGACCTCTTGCTTGTTACGGTGGTAGACCCACAGATCTTAACTCCAGGGAGTCCTTGGATGACCCAGGACATTCCTACTCATCAGCAAAGTAGTCTAACATGCTCACTGAAGCTATGCGGGTATGTCCCGGAGTCAAAATAAGTCGATTTCTTGCTTGTTACGGTGGTAGACCCACAGATCTTAACTCCAGGGAGTCCTTGGATGACCCAAGTCAGCCCAACAGATCAGCAAAGTAGTCTACCATGCTCACTGAAGCTATGCGGGTATATTCCGGAGTCAAAATCCGGCGACCTCTTGCTTGTTACGGTGGTAGACCATCAGATCTTAACTCCAGGGAGTCCTTGGATGACCCAGGACATTCCTACTCATCAGCAAAGTAGTCTACCTTGTTCACTGAAGCTATGCGGATATGTTCCGGGGTCAAAATCCGTCGACCTCTTGCTTGTTACGGTGGTAGACCCACAGATCTTAACTCCAGGGAGTCCTTGGATGACCCAGGACATCCCTACACATCAGCAAAGTAGTCTACCATACTCACTGAAGCTATGCGGATATGTTCCGGGGTCAAAATCCGTCGACCTCTTGCTTGTTGCAGCGGTAGACCCACAGATCTTAACTCCAGGGAGTCCTTGGATGTCCCAGATCATCCCAATAAGTTGTTAAAACAATGCACTGTAGCCTACCGCACTCACTGAAGCACTCTGGGTAGGATCCGTTGTCAAAATTTTGAAGTTTCAACTTGTTTCTTCGGTTAGCCTGCTGCACCAAATTTCCGGAAGTTTCGGATGAACTAGAACATCCCAGGTGTTCCAAAACCATGCTAAAATGTTTTAATAAAATAACTAAACCAAATACAATTGATACATGATGAAAATTCTCCGACAAATTACAAAATCCCAAAGATTCTTAATTTAAGTCATATTCTCAATTTAAGTCATGGACATTCTCATTTTAAGTCATGACTTAAAAAAAGTTGCGTAAATCGAGAATCGTTTAAAAAAAGGTGACTTAAAAAAAGAATATGGTGTATCCCTGACTCAAGGCGGTTTCATAAACACCCAAAAAGCAAAAACTGGAAATTTGGTTTATTGGACCTTTTCAAAAAAACTCCAGAAATGCGTGACAAATCTTCAAACAGACAAGTAAAACTTCTCTAACATATTGAGTTTAGAAATAATGAAATATCGATTTAAAGCAAAAAAAAAAATAATGTTCATTTTTATCATTCAAATAAAAACTAAATAAAACAAAATCTTTCTTATGTACAGCACTGCAAACACTCATTCGTAATTTTTTTATGCTTTAATATTTATTTGCTGGAGATGCTCAACTATAATGATTAAAAATTTCGAATTTATTAAACAATAAATGTTGTTTTTGTACAACATAATGTTCATTGCTAATCAAAAAAATATTATAATTCTAGAGTTTTTTTTATGAAAAGTTCCTATAATCTATTGTGTTCCATATGTTTTTAGGATTTCCCTAAATCTAAAATTGAATAAATTAATTTAAAATTATTTTAAACCGGCATTTTCAAAATGTTGGGGGTAATTTGATCCCCCTTTCATCATTTTTAAGAAATCTTAAGCAAAATGTTTCTTATTCATCCAAACTTTTAATTTTCTATAAGTCACAGCAATTCACAAAATGCAGGAATCAAGTCTCCCTAAACGCACTTTTTTAAACAATTGATTGTAAAAACAGTATGACGATAAATTTAACGTCAAATGCGTAAGGGTTTTGGAGTTGATATGTTTATCAAACAATTCACGTATAAAAAATATTTTTTTGAATAATTTTTGAGTGTTTTTTACACTTATAAAAACAAAGAAAAAAGATCTCTTGGAAGTTTTTTGCAGCACTTTTTAGAAAAATGTGTGTAACTCAATCTATAATTTTTTTAAATTTTTTTCTTTGTTTTCTACAATAAGTTTAACTCAATTTCGCACAACTTTCTAGAACAAAGATAATTGTTTTACCCACATGCTGACGAGATATAGGCTTGGGATCAAGTGTCCCCGGGGATCAAGTCTCCCCACTCTCCCCTACGAAAATTGTCCATGAGGGGGGCGAGAGATAGTCTGAGATTTCAACAATTTGTCCACGTGGTTTATGGATGGTCCCTATACTTTAAGCTCAACAGAAAATTCAATCTATTTTTTTTAAGTTTATTGTCAGAATTGATTCTTTATTGATATTTCACATGAGGCGCGCGTTTCTGAGCCAAATTGCCAAATTGGCCCCGCAAGATGTAGCTGGCTAGAACCACAGTTTTAATTTTAAAATATTATTTTAAAATTCATTTCACAACTGCTCAGTTGTTTTTGCATTCATTTGTTTTGAAAATATTCAAGCATCGCATTTTTGACCAAATCAATTTTTTGTGGTACTGTTCAAATAAATTTCACAATAATTTAATTTTTGTTTTTATCGATACCAGACATATTAAAATTTGGATTCAAACACAGGAATTTGCTTTACAAATTGTTTTCAATTGATTAGACTTCTATTACAATTCAAATTTTGAAGGTTTTTTGACAAAAAAAATCCTTGTTTTTTTTACCGATTTTGAAGGGAAGGGTGACATTAAGTTTGAAACGGCCTTAATGAAAATTCAAAAAAAGTGATAAGGTAAGTGAGAGTTTAAGGACTCTATTCTAGGGTAGAGTTCTGATAGGCCAATTATAGAATTGAGATTAGAATACGATCCAGACTCGTTTATACGAGGGCCTAAGAAAAGATTGTCTTCGGAAAATCGAATCACTAAAAAAAAGTTTTTTGTTGTCGTTTTTTGTTTCCTTTGTTATTGTCGAGCTCGAGTATGAACCCTGTTCTACTCTGAAGTGATTTAGAATTTTCAAATTAAAGATGGTGGCCAAAGTGTCAAAGTGATGAAATATTGAAAAAAAAAATTTAATTGAATTCATTGAAGTAGGTTAGCAGAACTTGAATTTTATGTTAAAAGTAAGAAAAATACGAAAAAAAAGTTATCCAATTATTCGATTTACCTACTTCACTTCAATTGAAATTTACGGCACTCCTGTTCACCCCACTAAAATGTGACCCAATTTCCTACGAATCATTTGCTAGTCCACATTAGTTTTCCCGTTTGCCTTTCACGTCATTATGCACTAAGTACAAAACAAAACAGACAACGTTTGCTTCCGAGAAAATGCATCTCACCCGGAAGAATGTCCTCCCCATCGACAACAACAACAACAGCATCCATCCAAGTTGTTCTCGGAAAGAAAGCAAGCCGAAACCAAAGGCAATAAAACCCAACATAACGAGCGAGCAGGATATGTGAAGGAAACGAGACAATTAACGTTGATTACACTCGCCGACAGACAGCGCGCATAGGGAAAGCTTTCACTCTCTGGCATTGACGGAGAGGACGAGCAGGAAAAACTTTTCCTTCAGCACTGTTCAGGCTGGCTGTGTGTGTCGTATTGGCATGAGATGTGTTGAGACGTGCTGGGTAGATCTTCTTCTGCAGAGTGTAGCAGGGAATCCTGCTGGAAAAGCTTGTGCAAACTGTGTGAAAGAAGTGCCGGTGTAATGGATGTGATGCCGAATTACACACAGTTGTGTGGAAAATGCTTCTGGTGCATGTGTGAAGAGTTTTTCAAACTATCGGCGTAAATTATGTCGTTACGGTTGTAATTGTGGTTGTTTGAATGAAGATCGGGTTAACTAGTTTGCAGTTGATTACCAACTTTACATTCTTCACAGGAAAACAAAGTTGAAAACTGCGAGTTGAAAATTCGAGGGTGTAAAATCGCATGTTTTTTCATGTAATATTGCTTGAATAACATCAAAGAAGTTGATATTTATCAATTTGCAGCTGAAGATTTTGTTTCAGGAAAAAAATGTTACACACAAAAAAATATTTCTGAATGTTACATCATTTATGATGTCACTTTTGCACGTCATTAAACATTTAAATTTAAATGTAATTTGATGTAAATTTGCAACAAATTATATGTAAAAACATGATTTAACGTGTGATTCACTCGTTTACGTCGAATCTCAAGTTTACATCAACTGAGCTTTCATGTGATTTATTTTTTCCGTGTCACACATTTTTTTCTGTGTATTTCACATCAGAAACCATTTAAATTTACATTTACATTAAATTTATGTAAAATTACGTAACAAAGTAGTAAATTTACAACTCATCCACAATTTTTTTTTAACAGAAAAAACTTGGTAAAAGTTCATCAGCGCTGCATTTGTTTATCTTAATATGATGTGTTACATATTTTTTTACGTAAATTTACACATGTGACAAGAAACAGAAATGATTAAACTGAGCTTTAATTCAGTTTTAATAAAAAAAAATCTTCTGTTCTTCTGTTCTTCTGTTCTTCTGTTCTTCTGTTCTTCTGTTCTTCTGTTCTTCTGTTCTTCTGTTCTTCTGTTCTTCTGTTCTTCTGTTCTTCTGTTCTTCTGTTCTTCTGTTCTTCTGTTCTTCTGTTCTTCTGTTCTTCTGTTCTTCTGTTCTTCTGTTCTTCTGTTCTTCTGTTCTTCTGTTCTTCTGTTCTTCTGTTCTTCTGTTCTTCTGTTCTTCTGTTCTTCTGTTCTTCTGTTCTTCTGTTCTTCATTAGATTAGACATTAGAAACCAATCAAGACCTTGATCAAGACTAATGTTTTTTTTTTCAATTGCCATCAACCGCAATTCAAAGTCGCTATCATGGCAAAAATCAAGAACTTCCGCTCAATGTTTACCATGCAAACTTGCATCCGCTTGTTTTTCAAGGATTTTTCCATCCCCTTCCCGATAATCAAAAGCATCGAATAAGCCGGCAGAAACTAACCACGCTCAAACAGAAGACAATCGTTGCAAAAACAAATCCCGGAAAAGCGGAAAACTTTGCTCGCTTTCTGAGGAACAGGCCCAGGCGGAGGGCGGAATAATTCACGACAAGCACGTGATGCCATTATTTACCTTGTTTCCGGGTTTGTCTTCCGTTGCCGGCAGTGTTCTGGAAAGTGGAACCACTTGTACTCGGAAAGGGCTGGTTTCGTTAAAGATTTTGAGATAGTTTAAAGATTTTACGCTGAGGTTATCTTGTTTAAAGTTTTTTTAGAAATGAAAAAATCGGATGCTCTACTATCGATTCTGGTTTCTTGTTTCTTAAAAAATTCAAAAAAAAATTAGATTTTTTTTTAAGTGGTCCTTTGAGCTTGTGTGTTTCAAATGTTTAAAGGACCCTTTCAAATCAAAACTTTAGAAATACAAAAAGCAAAAACAAATCAAAAAATACTAAAATACTAAAATACTAAAATACTAAAATACTAAAATACTAAAATACTAAAATACTAAAATACTAAAATACTAAAATACTAAAATACTAAAATACTAAAATACTAAAATACTAAAATACTAAAATACTAAAATATTAAAATACTAAAATACTAAAATACTAAAATACTAAAATACTAAAATACTAAAATACTAAAATACTAAAATACTAAAATACTAAAATACTAAAATACTAAAATACTAAAATACTAAAATACTAAAATACTAAAATACTAAAATACTAAAATACTAAAATACTAAAATACTAAAATACTAAAATACTAAAATACTAAAATACTAAAATACTAAAATACTAAAATACTAAAATACTAAAATACTAAAATACTAAAATACTAAAATACTAAAATACTAAAATACTAAAATACTAAAATACTAAAATACTAAAATACAAAAATACAAAAATACAAAAATACAAAAATACAAAAATACAAAAATACTAAAATACTAAAATACTAAAATACTAAAATACTAAAATACTAAAATACTAAAATACTAAAATACTAAAATACTAAAATACTAAAATACTAAAATACTAAAATACTAAAATACTAAAATACTAAAATACTAAAATACTAAAATACTAAAATACTAAAATACTAAAATACTAAAATACTAAAATACTAAAATACTAAAATACTAAAATACTAAAATACTAAAATACTAAAATACTAAAATACTAAAATACTAAAATACTAAAATACTAAAATACTAAAATACTAAAATACTAAAATACTAAAATACTAAAATACTAAAATACTAAAATACTAAAATACTAAAATACTAAAATACTAAAATACTAAAATACTAAAATACTAAAATACTAAAATACTAAAATACTAAAATACTAAAATACTAAAATACTAAAATACTAAAATACTAAAATACTAAAATACTAAAATACTAAAATACAAAAATACTAAAATACTAAAATACTAAAATACTAAAATACTAAAATACTAAAATACTAAAATACTAAAATACTAAAATACTAAAATACTAAAATACTAAAATACTAAAATACTAAAATACTAAAATACTAAAATATTAAAATACTAAAATACTAAAATACTAAAATACTAAAATACTAAAATACTAAAATACTAAAATACTAAAATACTAAAATACTAAAATACTAAAATACTAAAATACTAAAATACTAAAATACTGAAATACTAAAATACTAAAATACTAAAATACTAAAATACAGACCAGGTAATGGGGTATCTCCCCACTCTCCCCTAACATTTCTTTGCGGACTTTGGTCGTATCAAGTAAAGTAACAAGCTTTTAACAAGCAAAAGAATAAAAAATCATGCCCACATTAACTGTCAATCTCTGACGGAACCCCTTTCCATCGGGACGAGATGGTCTCCAGACTTTGCAGAAGCATCTTCCTGAGTTAATATACATATTGTCAGTGTTTCGGTAGGTTTTGATGGATAAAGCACTAAACGACGACAAGGACGACTGCCAGGGAAATGAGCCATTTGTCCTTGGGCTTTGATTAAGTGCCTCGATTATGATCACAACAAGCGGCAGAACCTTGCAAGCGATTTGGGCTTCAGTCTTGGACAAGCATTTATGACGGATTCTTCGAAGTCGGTCGTAAATCAACGCTCGATAGCATATTGCTGAGGAGCGACATCTTTTTGATTGGATGGTTTTAACGGTTTTGCTTCGAAATCGAATGGGCAATTTTCACGTTGGTGGAGACACTGTACGGGCTTGGCTGATTACACTTTGATGCAAATTTGTACTCTTTTGTAAGTTCCAAAATACAATTACTTCCACGGGCTTAGCTTCGAGCTTGGTGCTCCGTTTCTTGCTGGTTCGCCCTCATAATGTTCTCCAACGCTGTTGAGTACGTTCTCAACACACACACACACGTACAACATCGGAGTTAATTAGTGTGAATCAGGCTTGTAAGCTCACAAGCTTTGCTGAAGGTACCTGTACCACACGTGAAGTAAAGCCTAGAAATTATGTGCACAAAGTGAAAATAAATTTTAGGGAAATGTGTTGCGGGAATGCTGGAAACTTTACAGTTTTTCGTGACTCAAAGTTGAATTTAGTATTAATTTAATTGCAAATTACACATTTTTCATAGAATGATCACTTCTTCATTAGAAAGGATGATAACCTTTTTAATAAAATTACATCATGCTGTCATAATCATCGTTATTCGCTTCATAAAAAGGTATATTAACCAGACGACGATGGCCGGATCAGATACTCTTTTCCAGCATGGAGCTTCATTCACTAGACGAAGGATAAAGTTTGCTAAATGACTTAACAGATTAATTCATTGCCCGTCTCCCATTCTTAATATTGGCTCCGGACCGGTTAGCAAACTTGGAAAACCATAAGTGGCTTCATCAGCTCAGAAAGAGGAAACACCCACTTGTGGAACGTTCATTGAAAAAGTGACGAATACTTTGGCTTCGATTAGCAAGTAAATTTTCCTTCATTTTCAAGCATATATTAGATAAAGCTTGAAGGCAGGTCTTTCTTTACGATCTCCAATCAAATTTGTCGTAAATTTGGGCTTTCACCAAAATGCGAAACTCAGATAAGTCTCGCCTCGTCTTGTCAAGTGACACTTTTACCAAAGCCCGGAGAAAAGACGAAACGCCATCAAATTTCGATTTTCCGCCCAGCTGAGAGCCCCGATAATGAACGGCAACGGCACATACCTAGCGTTCGGGGCTTGTCACAATTTGCCACTTTACGACAGGGCTTGTCCTGGGGAACAAGATAACACCCCATTTCGGCATGTATTTTGGGAGGCTTGGGAAATGGCCGTGTCGTAAATTGGCACTCGTAAAGCTTTAGGAAAGAAACTGAGGTGGAAATCACATGGGACCAAGTTTTAACAGTTGAAGAATCGATTTGAAACAAGAAACAAGAAACAAGAAACAAGAAACAAGAAACAAGAAACAAGAAACAAGAAACAAGAAACAAGAAACAAGAAACAAGAAACAAGAAACAAGAAACAAGAAACAAGAAACAAGAAACAAGAAACAAGAAACAAGAAACAAGAAACAAGAAACAAGAAACAAGAAACAAGAAACAAGAAACAAGAAACAAGAAACAAGAAACAAGAAACAAGAAACAAGAAACAAGAAACAAGAAACAAGAAACAAGAAACAAGAAACAAGAAACAAGAAACAAGAAACAAGAAACAAGAAACAAGAAACAAGAAACAAGAAACAAGAAACAAGAAACAAGAAACAAGAAACAAGAAACAAGAAACAAGAAACAAGAAACAAGAAACAAGAAACAAGAAACAAGAAACAAGAAACAAGAAACAAGAAACAAGAAACAAGAAACAAGAAACAAGAAACAAGAAACAAGAAACAAGAAACAAGAAACAAGAAACAAGAAACAAGAAACAAGAAACAAGAAACAAGAAACAAGAAACAAGAAACAAGAAACAAGAAACAAGAAACAAGAAACAAGAAACAAGAAACAAGAAACAAGAAACAAGAAACAAGAAACAAGAAACAAGAAACAAGAAACAAGAAACAAGAAACAAGAAACAAGAAACAAGAAACAAGAAACAAGAAACAAGAAATGACAAAAATTACAAAAATGACAAAAATGACAAAAATGACAAAAATGACAAAAATTACAAAAATTACAAAAATTACAAAAATTACAAAAATTACAAAAATTACAAAAATTACAAAAATTACAAAAATTACAAAAATTACAAAAATTACAAAAATTACAAAAATTACAAAAATTACAAAAATTACAAAAATTACAAAAATTACAAAAATTACAAAAATTACAAAAATTACAAAAATTACAAAAATTACAAAAATTACAAAAATTACAAAAATTACAAAAATTACAAAAATTACAAAAATTACAAAAATTACAAAAATTACAAAAATTACAAAAATTACAAAAATTACAAAAATTACAAAAATTACAAAAATTACCAAAAATTACAAAAATTACAAAAATTACAAAAATTACAAAAAATACAAAAATTACAAAAATTACAAAAATTACAAAAATTACAAAAATTACAAAAATTACAAAAATTACAAAAATTACAAAAATTACAAAAATTACAAAAATTACAAAAATTACCAAAAATTACAAAAATTACAAAAATTACAAAAATTACAAAAATTACAAAAATTACAAAAATTACAAAAATTACAAAAATTACAAAAATTACAAAAATTACAAAAATTACAAAAATTACAAAAATTACAAAAATTACAAAAATTACAAAAATTACAAAAATTACCAAAAATTACAAAAATTACAAAAATTACAAAAATTACAAAAATTACAAAAATTACAAAAATTACAAAAATTACAAAAATTACAAAAATTACAAAAATTACAAAAATTACAAAAATTACAAAAATTACAAAAATGACAAAAATGACAAAAATGACAAAAATGACAAAAATTACAAAAATTACAAAAATGACAAAAAAAGGCAAAAATTACAAAAATGACAAAAATGACAAAAATGACAAAAATGACAAAAATTACAAAAATGACAAAAATGGCAAAAATGACAAAAATGACAAAAATGACAAAAATGACAAAAATGACAAAAATGACAAAAATGACAAAAATGACAAAAATGACAAAAATGACAAAAATGACAAAAATGACAAAAATGACAAAAATGACAAAAATGACAAAAATGACAAAAATGACAAAAATGACAAAAATGACAAAAATGACAAAAATGACAAAAATGACAAAAATGACAAACGTGACAAACATGACTAGTTTTTCGAGCAAAAATTGAAAGAGTTGTTTTAGATAAAAAATAATAGTGAAATAAATACAAATAAAAATATGCAATTAAATTGAAGCCGTTGATCATTTTCGAAGAAAATTGATCATCACTATAAAATATTCTGTATTAAATTCAATCTAACGAATTTCAGCACCAAAAGGCACAGTCAATGATGTCCTAGTTAGCAATCTTTGATTAATGACGATTTCCATAACTTTACAAGGAATGGGATAATCGTTACCAAAAGGAATCAGCATTAGGGTGCCCAGAATATGGGACTTTTTCTCAAAACCTCGCTCCACAAGCTGAATATTGTTCCTTGACCTATTTTAGGACTCTGGGCCAAATATGAGCAAAATCGGTTATCATTTACCCATTGATACTCGGAGGTGAAGCTTGTATTGGAAAAATCGAAAAAATGTATGGAATATCCAAGTTTCTTACAGTTTGGTCTGCACGGTGCGCTACTTCCATCCGAATATTCCCAAAAGTGAGATTTTTAATGAAAATTTAATGCTCTACAACTTTGTAGAACATACCAAAGCTGTAAAACTCGATCCTGAAAAGTTATTAGCGATTTAAAAAAGTCATTTATGTATGAAAAACATTTTTTTGCCAACTTCGGGCTCGGGTATCAATGGGTTAATCTCAACCAATTTCACTCAAAATTTACACAGATGCTTAAAATAACCCGAAAAACCGTTTTCCGCTTGTGGAGCAGGGGGTCTTTTTTTCTGGGCACCCTAATCAGCATGTGTAGGGCACTATTCTAAACAACTGAAGGAATTTTGTCAAAATCTTTGAACGAAAAATCATCACAATGATGGAAGTCTTCACGTTAAAACAAGAAACCACAACATTCAATCTATTTTGACATCCTTTAGCCAAAGAAAAGCCTTCCCCTCATCTGTTCATAATTTCCATCAATTTTCCCATGGACGGATCCCACAGTGACAGATTGCGGGCGAGCAAAATCTTATTTGACTGTCAAACTTTCATGCTGTCATCGCGGCCGTGTACGACAAGTTCAGTAGCTTAACGAAACACCACGTGGGATATATGGTTGAGTGGTGACTGGAAGTTAGGGTGGTTCGTATTTCATGGTTTAAACTTAACAAAAACCCACATAAAAGTGGCCAGGCCTACTGCGTTGCATTAACCGCATAGAGGATTCTGTGAACGGATCACATTTCACAGAATCTACAGGGGGAGAAGGATGCGTGGACATACCGTACCCACAAATTGAACCACCCTATCCACCAACTTTCCCATCATCAGTCAGCTCCGGTGGGGATTGTGGCTTAATTAGAACCGTGTAAAATTTAGATGCTGATGTGACGTGTGTGTGTGTGCTTGAGCTTGAGCTGCACGACCGACGACAGGTGTGAGGATTCGCTAATCTGTGTCTCCAACCTGGATTTGGACACGCCGGGGCTGTGACACAAACGTCCTACTGTTTTGCTTAGGGAGGAAGGGCGTGTTGTTCTGTTGACGGAAGGCTTTGCACGGAGTTGGGCAAAGTTGGTTTAATCTGATTTGAGTTTGGGAACATTCGCCTTGGATAACATTGTTGGTAAATTGAATTTTGCTGAATTCGATGTCTTGTTGTGTGCTGTTTCTGGTTAATCTTGTTGTTTTCTAAAATGAACTTAAAAATATGAAATATTTGAATGAATTGTTTTTGTAATGAAAACGAAGCCAATCATTATGTTTGTGTTTTCGGTGAGTTCAGCAAACCAACCTAAAGAATTCGTTACCTTTTATGCTACTTGTCGGCTTAAATTTGTACCATGGACGTCCTGACGACTAGTGAGAATACTATATTCCTAAAAAGAAACTCCATCCACATCACACACACACGTGTCCACGGAGAGTACGATGCAAAGTACGAAGGATCTTGCGGTGTTGGAAACATCTTATTTTCCAGATGATTTATAGTGAAAACCTGCAACCGACAGCGCTCTCCCGGTCTGACACTGCCGACGAACTCCCCGTTCCGACGCAACCATCATCAGAGCTGGGAATAAAATCCTTTTTTCCCAGTTTCGAAATGGGATGGCCACGTGTGCACTTTCGAAGCTTAAGCATATGTGAGCAGAGTTTTGCGGGGTACCCGAAAGGTAATGTTTCCACGGGTCATACTATATTACCTCACACGGCAGTGGCAGGTTTTTGGTACATTAGACTATTTCAATGTTACTAAAACAACTTTGTCGAAGACCGCAAAGCGATTGACGTCAAAAACAAAGTGAACAATTATCTGTCACCAACCTTGCCAGCTGAACTCCTATCACTTCACGATCTTCGCCAAAGTTGTTCCTCGCCTATTCTGTGGACCAGTTTAGTGCGCTCGCGAGAAGGATCTCATATGTTCGTGGCGGGGCGGGGGTTGGTTTCAGGTTCGCGCACATGTGTTTAGCGTAAGTATAGAGCGGCAGGTTAGCGGAGCCCCAGCATCAGTGCCATAGTTAAATCCGCGCGAGGATTTACCGTCGCTTTGCTCCAGAATTCCCGTTCTAGTGGAGATTTATGACGTCGGTGGACGTCGGATCCTGCATCGAAATATGTTCCCAAAACCTCGGTTTTAAAGACCCCGAAACGGTGGCATTTTCTCACAGTGTTTGTTACTCTGGTGCCGAAATAAAGTACAAGAATGGACCATAGTTGGACGTAGAAAACCTGAGTCACTAATCCCTTGTTGCTGCGCTTTGTATCGCTCTCAAAGGGGGTGTCATCAGCCGTTGGATAGCCAAGTGAGAATGGCACTTCGACTAACAATGATTTCTGCAAAAAAGAAGAAATAACGCAATTCGTACTCTACAAATTAATCTTGGTCCAAATGAGTATTTAAAAAATAAATTGTCTGCAGTGATGCGTCAGGCTCTCAAATATTGCTTTATTATGCAAATTTCAACATTGTGACCAAATCTGATATACTATCGTAATTTTTTCAACAAAAAAACTCGGGTCCAAAAAAATACATAGTAACTCAAAATGGAATTTTGAATTATCAAACTTGTACAATCGTCAAAAATCGCCAAAAGATTGGGGCATCGCCAAAATTTTAATTTTAATTTGCTCATTTTCGACACTTTCCAACACTACAAAAACAATGTTTAAATATTTTCAGACATAGGCTCTTAGGTCTAGACAACGTCAAAACAGCATTTTAAGTTTTCACTTTTTGCGAAAATCGACGAAAATGCAATTTTTTGGACCACCCTAACGCGGCGTAGGTCACCCTTAGGAACAGACAAAAAAATCAGCTCTAATTATTTCAAGCAGGGCACCCCCTGTTCAATTCAGAGATCTATCAGAAATATTTCTAAACATTTAAATATTTATAAAAAAAAACTATAAACTATTTAGAACGCCCATTAGGCTGGTACACATATTTTTAAAAGTTTTTGTTTGAATTATATTTTTATATGGAAACCCAAAATATGACCAAAAATCGATTTTCGACATTTTAGCTCAATTATGAGGGCAGATTCAGATTCAGCGGGCAAAATTACATGGACAAAAATATATATTTGGACAATTTTCGAATTTCGTTAGGGTGGTCCCAACACTATTCCCTTGAAAGAAAGCGCTTAAAATTTGGCTTGCGTCTTTTCGAGATATTTGCATCTTTTTTACCTTAAAATGGCTGTAACTTTTGACTCTTAAGTCCAAATTGACATGTCAAAAAATAAAAATGTTCGTTTTTCAGAGCTCTAAAAGTGTCTCGAATGACACTTTTCTCTAAAACTTAACTCTGAATTGACACGTTCTAAAAACTGATTTTTGAAGGTTTTCTCAGATTACGAGATAAAATGTTGGTGTCATGGACAAAGTTGCTTGGATTGGCAACCCCAACAACTTTCTAGAAGACAAAAAAAATCCAAGATTTAAAAATCAACCTAATCTTGAACCACCCTAATTTTCAACCAAACCAAAAGTTGTCTCTTTTCATTTACAACAAATCTTCTGAAGACACCAAAGCTCCAAAAATTCACAATTTTTCGGAAAATCCATTCTCCACTTAATTTTGCAATCTGAACCATTGATGGCACTGTATTACAAGTTTTTTTTTGTTTTTCTTAAAATGGGTGTCACATTTTTGTTGAAAACTTATTTATCGTTAAATATATTCAAAAATCATCTCGAAATTTCGTGACATTTGATACCCACATTACGAATTTTCTAGATTAGTAGAAGATAAAAATGACATGTTGTGGAAATTTCAGTTGCTTTCTCTTAAAAATTCTAAAACATTGAAAATAAATACAAAATATGTTCAATATATCGCGTCATTCGATACTCATATTGAACGTTTCAAGAATTTGAGTATTAAAAAAAACCCGTATTTGTGAAAACTTGAGTTTTAAACACTTGTAATTTTAGTATTTCGACGTCGTCGTGCTATCTTGTCGCACCCGCCATTTTGACGTTCCGAGAAAAACGCTTTTTAATGTTTGACCTTGAATATTCAAAAACGAGAGCACGCAATGTAAACAATAACAAACACGTTTTGTTTGGCTCACCATTCTGTGCATTGTCCCAAAGTTTGGTTGAAGTTGGTTGCTGGAGTCCCGAGTTATAATTACAAATGTTTACGGTAGTCTAGCTTGTACGTGCGACAAACGCATCCTGACTTTCCTGGCCTGAAATCCCTTTGGCCTTTTGTCGCACTTACATCAATTTTCATGGAGTGACAAGATAGCACGACAAGATTGAAACTACTTTCATATGTAAAGTGACAAAAATGCACGGAGTTTTTTCGGTTTTTGTTGAATATCTCAGGATTGAAATCGAATTTTGGGGATCTGTGAAGGTCAAAAGGTGAGGCATTGTGAGCTGCACAAAATGGCGTTCTTAACTCAATTTGGCCCAAAATGCACGTACGACAAGTTAGCACGATGGCGACGATTTGAGCAATTCCAGCCCAAAACAGGATTTTTTTAAGTACTTTTTTCTCGACCCTCTCCGATTTCAATGAAACATTGTAGACATGTTATCCTACCTTTATAAAAGCCATTTTTGTGTATATGGAGCCAGTATTTTTGTATTTCGTAATTTAAATATTGCTGTACCTCGAAGCCGTTGCATCGTATCAAAAAGTGGTCAAAGACAAACTTGTAGGAAATTTGACGGGCTTTCCGAAAAAATACACTGAAAGAAAAAAACACTTCACTTTTATGAGATTTTTTGATTTTTAAGTTTAAAAGTCAAATTTGAGGGTGAGCCCACGATTTTTTTTTCGTTCAAAATTTTTGTGAAAATAGCCTAAGATGTTACGAAAAGACTCACGAAAAATGCAGGATGGAGCAACTCACCTAAAAAAATACAAAAATAATTTACTGAAATTGTTTTTTTCGAAAGTGCTCTAAACGTCAAAATTTTCAAAATCCGAACACGAGAGTCGAATCTCTAGACAATTTTACATAAAAGTCTCCATATTGACCATTGTCCTAAGTCCAATCCTTGTGAAGTTACAGCGGTTTAAAAATAAAAATGTTGAAAAAGAAGGTTTTTTGATGGTTTTTCGTAATTTCTATATGACAGTTTTGATGTTTCAGTCTCGAAAATATTTTTACCAGAAAGCTCGTCCAATTTCTCATAAGTTTGCCTTTGATCTCATTTCAATTGGATGTATGGGCTTACTACTTTTTGGTACGATGCAACGGCTTCGAGATACAGCAATATTCAAATTACGGAATACAAAAATATTTAAAACACTTACGCCCTTCTCAAATGTCATTATCGAGTGTAACTGGGCCCATATACACAAAAATGGCTTATATATGCCTAGGTAACATGTCTACAAAGTTTCATTGAAATCGGAGAGGGTCGGGTACAATCGATTCCCTATTTGACATGGAATTGCTCATTTTCTTAAATTAAGGCACCTTGTAAAAAAAAATTGCACTGAAAAACGAAAGTCATAGTTATTCTTGTGAAAATAAGATTTATTGTGTTCAATATTTATGTTTACGTCAAATGTACCATCACTAAGGTGTCTGAAAAAAATCCATGTTCATAAATAGTAAACTAAGTTCATAAGCTTTTTAACAAAATACATATAAATTTGAGGTAAAATTGTTAAAAAGTCAAAATTTTGCCTATTATTTGTTAAAACTAGTTTTGTTTATAAAATTATCGAATCATATTACACTCTAAACGGAAATCGAAGCAAGAATCAAAAGTTTTCAAATTTTATATGACATTTTATCTACTGAAATTCCTATTAAATTGGGAGATTTTTTAAACTATGTTTCAAAAACACGTCATATCAATCATTTCTCCAAGTGAATTCCGATTCGATATCATGACACTTTGAGAATATTAAAATAATGCTATTTATCAACATTTTCTTTTTTATAGTTAACTTAGTTTTTAAACTTTTAAAATTTTTATAAAAACTTCTTCTTAGAATACTTTGAACACTTCTCTGTCACGGTCAGAATGATTCAATACCATTCCGTACGAATTTAATTTTACGGTACCACAATTTGCTAAATATTCACATACAAATTCCTAAAAATCCAACAATTTAAAAAAATATTTCAAGATTTAAACGAAATTCCCCAAGTTTTCTTAAATTTCCCCCATACCTACACATTTACCACTCTTTAATGTTTGACCAGACCAGACACGGTAATTCGAAGCGCCGATTATCCCAAGGTCTTAGATTAGAAATTATGAGCAAAACATTTCATTAGGACACAAACCCAAAAACCGCGATTAACTGGTGGTATTTTTACTGATGATACGATAAAACACATCATTATCCTAAACTCTGCTTTAACGTTTCTTAATTTATGCTGATTTTCGCAATAAAACTCATAAATTTAGAGTAGTGCGGTGCCTGTGTGGACGCTCAGTCCTGTTTTTTCGTGTTATTTTCCGTCTCTTTTATGTCGCTGTTCGAGTGCATGGGGTGATTGGTCATTATAATTAAATAATGGCATCAGTAGTGCGGTGCCTGTGTGGACGCGCAGTCCTGTTTTTTCGTGTTATTTTCCGTCTCTTTTATGTCGCTGTTCGAGTGCATGGGGTGATTGGTCATTATAATTAAATAATGGCATCAGTAGTGCGGTGCCTGTGTGGACGCGCAGTCCTGTTTTTTCGTGTTATTTTCCGTCTCTTTTATGTCGCTGTTCGAGTGCATGGGGTGATTGGTCATTATAATTAAATAATGGCATCAGTAGTGCGGTGCCTGTGTGGACGCGCAGTCCTGTTTTTTCGTGTTATTTTCCATCTCTTTTGTGTCGCTATTTGTGTACATGGGGTGATTGGATTTCTTCTGATTCGTGTTGTTTTCATCTCTTTTGTGTCGTTGTTTGTGTGCATGGGGTGATTGGTCTTCTTCTTCTTCTTTTTTCTTTATTTTTTGTTCGCGCGTTCGTTGGCCAATGAGTTTATTTTTGTTCTCTTTACATAGTTTTCGATAGAAACGATCCGAATTCTTTTTTTTCGAGACAAGCAAGTCGTATTGCTGGATTAAGTCCTTTCTATATCATCGATGATCGGAAGGCACGTCGACGAATATGATTTAAGGCTTATGATATAAAATCATTTTAATGAATAAAGCCCTTCTTACATCACCGTTGATCGGAAGGCACGCCGACGAAGAATTTCTGGAGGATCGCGGTCGAATTAATACTATATTTAAAATTCTAGATAGCTATCTTTCGGATTCGATTGTGAGTAGCGGGACTTCGCGGTTACTATGCAACGTATTTTTTGGAGTCTTTTTATATTTTAAATTTATAAGTCCTTCTTTTATCATCGTTGATAGGAAGGCACGCCGCCGGTTAAGTTCGTTTAAGTTATTGTTTTAACTTCATTACAATCGGTTACGTGGTGTCCTGTTTTCTTTTCGTTTATATTCGTTGATCGCAATAATTTATTCCAACTGGCAGCTTTAGTATTAACTCATCTACTATTTTTGACATTTGCTCGCGTTATCTTAATTGTACCAACAGTAAAAATATACTGATAAGTCCAGCCCATAGCACTACCGCTCGGTTGGCAAGCGTTCGATTAAATCAAACTTTTTAAATAATCAATTATTTATCTTTCCGCAGCCGGCTGCCTAAGATTTAAAATTTCAACCGATAAACAAAATGCTCATGGTCACATCACTGCCACTCGTGAATCCTGACCTCATACCCATCTACTAACCCCCTCAAAACTCATGTGATACTTTGTCGGAGAAGCAGTCGATTGGGCGGTCTCTATCACTCAAGTATCGGACTAACATTCCCATCCACTTCCCCGTGACCCTACCACTGGTCGTGGCCGGCGCCGGTATTGATCAGCATGATAGGGGCCTTTGAGAAGTTGCGAAGCGAGGAAAGATAGCACCCACTTATCTTCCACGGCTCGTGGATGTAACTTCTGGAGGTCCTGGTCAATAACGGAGTAGCAACTGCGGGTGGGCACCTATGCTTATGCTTATGCTTATGCTTATGCTTATTTTCGCAATAAAACTCATAAATTTAAAAAAAATCTCATTATTGGGCCCTTTAACTTTCCAACTGTTGTTCATAATGGGCCCTTTCAAAATGCAATTTCGAAGAGAACTAAAGCGCTGTCACCTGATTGTTGTTTTTGATGATGTTTAGAAATTCAGCGGAAATTTTGACAATTAGTGAAGTTTTGTGATCGAATGGTGTAGATAAGGTATTCGAAACATAAAAAATCTTCAAATGTGTACTGAACATCAGCCGCGGGACCGTATTGAATATTGTATTTCGATGAAGTTTTTTTCTGCAGAAATCCTTGGTGAAACGTAAACCAAACTTTGTTTTGAAGTGAATTAGTGTTAAGAATGTATGAAAAGTTCACTTTATTACATAGAAAGTTCCTAAACCACGAAAAACTAACGAAAAAGAAAAGGGCACAATTGAACTTTTTTTCTGGTTTGGAGTGAACATTATTACGTGCCCTTTTGTGTTTTTGATTTTTTCAATAGAAAATTGTTTGCTATCAATCTGATTCTTGGAGGGCATGTAGGGAGTGTACTAATAAATGGAATAGTGGAATAATCCCAAATGTTTACGTTTTGGTTTTGTGCCCTAATGAAATGTTTGGCTCGAATTCTTAATAACTTTAGAGTAGTGTTTTGGTCACGGTTTTGGCCATATTCGAACTAGGCAGTGATTTTTTTTCGTGCATCGAGTATCCGAAGTGAATTTTTATCCGAGGCCTCCGGATAATCGAATCAGGACTGTGCTCTGAAAATTGGATAGCAAATTGCCAATATTTAGCCTGTATAAAAATACATTCTTATTTTTTGTTTTTCAAATATAAGACCAACAGTTGAGTTGAGTTGAGATACCATCAGGAAAGCCTACGAATGCATTGAACTTTTCAAAACCAATTCCACCTCGTGCACCTAACAGTTGGCCTTGACATTGGCTTTGGTGGGAAGCTTTACATCCACACAAACTAAAAAAAGCAACAACCTTGAGCTTTCACCGCTGCTGCGCTCCGGTCGTAAAATGTCTGCAAACAACCGCAGCCATCTGGGATCGGCGATTTATGAGGTTTCTTGTCTGCTAGCAGCCCCATGCTGTGCACATTGAGTTGATTGATCGAATCAAGGAGCAGCTTCGCACGTGGGTGCGACACGTGGCTGATGGGTGTGGGTTTTATTTTGGGGGTGGGAAATTTCCTTAGAGTTACAGCTACAGACTATGTGTAGAATTTTCAATCGTTTTATTTATGATGCAGTTCATTGACAAATCATGTAGGAATAATTTACGATCAATTTTCTAAAACAAGCAAACCCCTATTTATGTTACCAGACAAAACTTGATCAGCATAAATCTCAACTTATCACCTGTGACGGGGGGAGGTTCAGCAGAGTCTATTTTCACTGCCATAAAACGAAGAAATTGCCAGCGAAAAGTGCCGAAATGTGAAAATGAAGCAAAATGACGCCGGTTACAAGATTGATGTGCTTAGTTCGGCTAAATTTGCGCTCATCGCGGAAAAAAGCCTTTTCTTTTCCACGCCTGCCTACCGTCATTTGCATCGACAGGAGTCAATTTCAATAAAAACGAACGCCGCGTAAACACGAAAATTGATGCCAAATTTGGAGGAGGAAGAAAGGGAAGAGTTCGACGGAGAAGAGACATATTGAATGGTGGAGTGCTTTCGCGATTATTTTTTCAGGGGGAATTTCCGGCGAAAAGCCGTTCGCATCGCAGAATACAGGTAATCTTGGGCGGAAGAAAAATAGCTCTGCTGCGAGTCGGATGAGTGGGTTTTATTTGCAGCTTTTCGATGTTCGCTTTTTTGCCTTTCTGAAAAAGGGTAAACAAATTGTGATCGAGTGTTTCTTTTTTTTTCTGCTCTGGAATAAATTTAATTGGTACTTCCGGTGACTGATTGCTGGTTATTTATTGGGATGAAAATTAAACGTGAAAGCTAAATTTGCATTTTGGCTGAATATTGTTTGCTGATGAAATCAATTCTTAAAATCAGTAACACCTGTTACTTATCGATAAAAAATAATATGTTACATGAAAAATATTTGATCGCTGTAAACAACCTTTTTTTGTTAGAAAACGACTAGTTGTTTTGATTTAGTAACAAAATAAAAAAAAGCAACTAAAAATGAAAAGTTACAAAAAACGTCATAGCTTGCACATTCAGTTGGGAACCCGCGCCGAAAAAACGGCTAAGTCCTCCTTGCGCGAAAAAAGTGGGAGAAGTGGAGCGAAAACATCAACAAAGAAAAAAATTGATTTTAGATCTACCACTGCACACTTGTAAAACCATTTTTTGAGTTGGATTCAAAGCTCTGTATTCGGTTGTTTTTATTTAATTTCTAAGTATATTTGTGATCCCCAGAACCGTTTTGGGCCAATATGCCCACATTGGGACCGGTTCCAGGTACGGCGGTGGATTCCGGATTACGGTAAATTTCGAAAATATTACAGAGTTTTTTTTTACCAGACAAAATAGGTGTCAACGTACATGGTTTTCTAAATCAAGCTCTCCCATGATCTGCAGAACCATTTTTTGACCGAAATGGCCAATTTGGGACCGGTTCCAGGTACCGCGGTGGATGTTGGAACACGGTCAATTTTGTAAAAAAATAGAATTATTTTTGATCGTGCTATATGCGTACATGATTTTCCAAATAAAGCTCACTCATGATCCACAAAACCATTTTTTAGACCCAATTGGCCACGTTGGAACCGGTTCCAGGTACTACGGTAAATTCCGGAGCAATTTCGTAAAACCAAAGAATTATGTTTGATCAAACAATCGGGTATCGTAGTACATGATTTTTGTTTGCCAATTGGCCACATTGGGACAAGTTCCAGATACCGCGATGGATCCCGGAATACGGTCAATTTCGAAAATATTACAATTATTTTTATTACAGTTATTTTTGACCAGGCAATATAGGAGTCAAAGTACATGATTTTCCAAATCAAGTTCATTCTTGATCCTCAGAACCATTTTTGGATCAATCTTGCCGCTTTGGAACCGGCTTCAGGTACCTCAAAATTCCAAAGTATGGTAAATTTTGTAAAAAAATACAAAAATATTTTTAAAACCCAACAAAATGTGTATCACAGTTTATTGATACAAATAAAGCTCAGTAACATTTTTTACCGGTTTTACCACATTAGAGTATCCAAAATCATCCGTGAAAAAAATATAATTGATTGATGAATAATATAAAATTAAGTAAAAAAGATTTCCCTGTTATATTTACAGTAGATTTTCTAGTTTATTTCATGTTAAATTCCGTAAAATTTGGTGTTTTGGATTTGGTCCCTGTGAAAATTGCAATTTTTGAACTAGAAAAATTAAATTTTTGAGCATGATTTTGAAAATCTTAAACTTTGACACCCATATTGCCATACTAGAAATTGCGCGTATGAGGCCACCCTCTGACTGGTTCCTTAGGCTTTTGGAACCTACCAAACATACTTTGATCATTTCTAAATTTATTTTAAATGAAAAAGTTAATTGAATGTTTTGAATGGTTGGAAAAAATAAAGTCAAAAAGCATGAAAAAGAAACGCACAGTTACAGTTATGATAATGTTTAAAATATTCAAAATATTTAAAAAGTGATAAAAGCGTAATTTTTTATATAAACGTCATTTTCTGATTGGTATTCACATTTTTTACAAGAAGAAATGCACAGTTTATATTTTATTATACTAATTTTAGAAGATTCAATATCATCTCAGTACTCGATTCAAACACACAAACAAACCCTATTGTTATTTTTTTTCCTTAACAATATCTAGTTTTTGATATTTTTTCTTCTTTTTTTCCTGTTTTGAAGATTTTTTAAAAGCGGAGGAATTGCTGATATAATTTTTAAGAAAATCGTTTATGTCAATATTTAGTTAACTAAGTTTATAAGCTTTTAAACCTTATACATATAAGTTTTAGGTAAAATTGTTAAAAATTCAGAACCTTGCCTGAAATTCGTTGAAACTAGTTTTGTTTACTAAATTATAGATTTATATTACATGTTTAACTAAATTCAAAGAACGAATCAAAAGTCTTCACATTTTATATGAAATTTGTTTTACTGGAAATGCCTTTAAATTGTGAGATTTTTATCTTTCAAAAACAAATAATATTCAATAAGACTTATTATTCACAAACTTATTTTACCTTTTCCTAGTAGAAGATTGTCTGAAAAATCCGAAAATGCTTTCCGTTTTAAGATTCAAAATTATGTTCATTGAGAAAATCATGACGCTTTGAGAAGATTAAAATAATGCTATTTATCAACATTTTCTCAATTATTGTTAACTATTTTTTTTAACTTTTAAAAATTTCATGAAAAGTTCTTCATGAGGTACTTTGAGCACTTCTCTACCACGGTCAGTATGATTCCATACCATTCCGTACGTATTTAATTTGTACTCTTCATTTTGCGGAAAAATCTCAAACCTATCAAAGTCACCCAAATTTACGGTAATCAGATATGTCTATTTTTTTTTCGATGATTTTTATTTTTCTAGCTGGTTCAATTGTGTTCCTAACATGGTGCCAATTTTTTTCCATATGAATATTTCTCTGATTAGTTTGCAATAAGTCGTAACAGCCATCACGATCTCCAACACTTATTTGATTTTTTTCTCTGAATCAAACCAAATTTTGTTTGTTTTTCTGTAAAAAGCATTTTGAAGTTGTGGATTTTTTATTTATTATACGTAAATTGATCGAGAGCTGATCGAAAAATTGATTTGTTTATAACTAGCTCTTAGGATCTTTTTAAAACTAACTCAAGATTTTTTAAATTTAATTCATACGACTTTTTCAAAAACCACTCGTAAGCAATGTTGACAGCTTCTGTCACGGTGACAGATAACGATTAAATGAACTAGACCCTTTAGGTTTTTCAATCGTTTCCCCTTCAATTCCAACAGGGTAGCCAGTTTGCATTTTTTTGAAGCAAAAATTAAAAATATATGCAGCTAAATTGGTGATAATGATGTTAAGACAAAAATAAATCAACATCAGTTTAAATTTTGGGATACTTTGCAATCGGTCCTAACAATCATCTAAATCTCTATCATCAATTTGCATTTTTATCGTTTAAAAAAACATATTTTCGTTGTTTCGTTCATTTGCATTTTAAAACTTAGATTTCTTTCAAATAATTACAGTAAAGAAATTCAATTCAAAATATTAAATTAAAAATTATCAATTAATTTCAATGAAATATCGAAATAAATTGATAAACTAAACTGGCAACACCTTGTTATACATGTGTTGGTGATAGCCTTGAACCGACGGCAAAGTAGGTCCAAAAACTGATCCAACGCGGCTGATTTGAAAAAAATATTTTGAATTGTGTTTTTTTCGATAATAGAATAGTTATTTCAATGGTTCAGTGATGAAAAACATAAAAGAATTAAATAAACAACAGTTACATTGCTCGGAAACCGGGCGAAATTGCTTGGTGTCAGTGCAAAACAGAAAAAATCATCAAGGTGTCGCGAGCCAAATCTGATAAGCAACGAGGCTGGAATTTTTGGACCTAATCTAGGTACTAGGAAAATGGTAGGAAATACGAATGGCATTGGAAAAAGTGGCTGAAAAAGCGGAAATAATCAAAAATGTTAACATTTTTGGAAGAGGTAAGCTACAAAACGATCCAGCTTACACTTTCTGTTGGTTGGATTCAGTGAATTCGTACTTTAAAAGCCTAAACCACCTCGATTAATAAAAATAGGTCCAAAATAGGTACTAGGTCCAAAATAGGGTCATATACCCTATAATATATAATAATAAGGGCCAGGTTACCTACCGTTTCCGGAAATCCAGAACATCCGAAATGTTCTTGTTTTACTGTTTTTCACGTATATGCGATACCATTACACTCACGATAATCGAAATCAATCCATTAAAATTGCTAAAAACGCAATACACAATTGCCAGAACCACTCTGGAATGTTACTGGCCAGTTCCAGGTAACCTGGAACCGGTTTCCGGATACCTGATGACCGACCAGCTTGACTTTTTTTTATGAAAACCAATCATGTTGCATATCAAACTTCATGAAATTTAAAGAAACGACAATCTATGATCATGCCGTTGTTCACTGGCCCATTCTGGCCAATCTGGAACCGGTTACCGGTGGCCCCTTGGGGACACTTCCGGATTATGAGAGAAACCCTATCATCCGACATATCAAACTTCATGAAATTGAAAGATATGTCAATCTACGGTCATGCCGTTGTTCTCTGACCCATTCTAGCCACTCAGGAGCAGGTTACCGGTGGTTAGGGGTTCCCTAATAAAAAACTAGAATTTGGGTGATTTTTTTTAATTTGGGGTTGAAAAGGACCCCAATACTTTTAAAGTAACTTTTTTTGTGGTTTAATGTTTTGTCAAATGTGTATTTATACTATAAATTTAATGACAGCAAATTTTAAAGCTCTAGCTTTTACACAGCCAAAGTTGCAGCGAAATTATTTTGTTAAAAAGCCGAAAAGAACCCCAATGCCAATCAGAGAATTTCTTCACTAAATCCGTGAATGTGATTGTGGGGATCTTTTAGAGTTTTCTTTCCAGCAAATGTCCAATAGAGTTGTACGTCGGTTTTATGAAAAGAAAAATTTAAATTTCGAGTGTCCTTGTCCGAACACTCACTCTCTGACAACAAGCACACAATTTTAATCAGCCGAAACATTGTTTCGCACCGAAAATCCATACTCAAAAACCCATGTACAGCCAAAACCCTCTTTCGCACATGCACGATCGCAACAACTGGACATTAATTTTTCATTAATTTAATTACGCTTCATATAATCGGGCTCATTCGATAACCGACAGAGAGACGAGAGGTGAATCACGACCCCTTCTTTTTTGGCGCAGATTTCCGCGGTAAAATTAAAAGCCCCTTCTTCTTCTTTTGCCCGTTCGACCAGTCCACGCCACCGCAGTTATACTTCATTAATGCCGCAAATTAATGAAATTTCCATTATTGGCACCGTTCCCCACCCAAAAATGTGTATCGATATTGGCCCACTCATCACAACGTTTGTGTTCGTGTGCGAGGTTCCCGGAAAATTGCGGAAAAAGAGAACTTTCGGGTTAACAATGCTCGTTTAATCCAATACTTTTGACAAAAGTTCATTGCTGATGAGTGATGAAGCAGGCAATTATTTTTGTACATTTCCATCAAAACGAACCGAACACAACTAAACTAATAGTACACATTCATGGGAAGTTAGTTCTTTTCCCTGCCAGCATGCTCGTCCTGCTAGTTGTGCAACGTGGGTTATTCAATGAACAGGATTGTGTCCATGTGCACCAGCCTGGTCCAGTAATTCAAAAAGATTGTTAAAAAGTACTTTTCAATTGCAATTCCGATTTCAAATAAGAAATGCAAGCATAATTTAAAGAGCAACCACAGACAAACGGACCTAAATCATTTGACACTTTGATCCTTCTTCAGAGCCATCTAGTTGTGAACTCGTACACTACTAGAATTACTAACGAATGAGCGAGCAACTGTCAAACGCGTTTGAATAAACTGTGGTGAGTTCGAGAATGACAGTGGTGAGTTTCAAATCACTTTTGTGAAACATCCTAAAATTGCAACCCACACAAGAGTCACAAGGTAAAAGTCAAGCAAAAACGGACCCTTGTTGCTTTCCATTGCTGTTCAGATGAATGCTCCTGCATGACATCCTTCCTGACTGGCTATTACCATGTTCCAAGAATTAAAATCATTAAATGGAGCTTGTCAGCAGGCATTGCATCGTAGTTTGGACGGAAGGTAAAGTTATAAATTCTGAATTATGGGCTTACTTCATATTAAATTCCAAAGACACAATAATGCACGAGCAATGCTCTTTATAAAAAGGAAATCAATTTTTTGCGATATTGTTTTATTTCTTGAAAAAAAAATCAAAACAAAGAACAAATCATATCCTGTGGAAGCAAAACCATGTTGTTTGTGGACAGGTCTGTCCATTTTCAACCACAAACAAAAAAATAGTATTATTTCTTCGTTACGTGAACCTACCGGCGAGTTCCATCTCGGCTGATATTTTACGAGGTTATTTTTTTTTCATTTTGGCCCATTTTTTCCACCGTCAGTTTTACCACTGCAAGTACGAATACCAGCCAGACCGGACTGGACCGCTCCGCCGTGGTAGGTTTATGAAAAGTGGAAAACCATGCACCGGAATAATGAATTTGATGTGGAAATTTCACTTGCCATCGGGTTTCGCGTGGACCGTACCACGTGGTGGCTTCAATATCTCGATTGGTTAGAAGTTCTTAGAACCACGAAACTGTGTATGCAACTTGCATTCAAGATTGTGGGAAGTGTCATGATCGGGGACTTTCTTTTATAATAAAAACACAGATATTTTGCAATTAACAAACAACACGTCTTATTCCACACAAATTTACCACAAAACTGATTTGACAATCCTCATTCTCTCTTTCGCCAGCCTCCCTGTTTACTCGCTCGTTGTTCTCTCTCGCAGCTCGCTAGCGCGCTCTCGCACTCAATCTGCCATCTGTCAGCTAACAAGGCAATATTCATGAAGGTGCGCACTTTTTGATGCGCTCTAAACTCTTATTTATGAATTATTTCAATCATACAATAAATACTCATTTAATAATTTATTACACATGCCGATGTGATGTCAAACTCCAAGGTAAATTTGTAAAAAATGGAAAGAACACATTTGCGGTTCCTCACGGTTTCCGTTGTTTGGTGCTGTAGAGAGCCCAGCTAGCAGCTGTGGCGACACAGGATGAAGACGACTGCGAATACGGCTGGTGTACACACAACATTCCGCGCCGTACAACAACGGCCACAACACGTGAACGTGGGACTTTGTTTCGGATACCACCAGCAAGCGGTGGCTTAGGGCGCGCTAAAAAAATATTATGGTGAAGGAATGCAAGCTGGGTTGGCGCGCTGTGGTCTAAATACAGGGGCAGAACTAGTGGAAGGGAAAGAAAAAATCAAAAAAAGTGTAAGTGTTACGGTACAAACATGGCCAGTAGGGTGGTCCAAATCCGGGATTACTTGGAGCTATCCCCTGAAATCAGAGATTGACCCATCACAAGACTAAATTCCAAACTTGAGCTCATTATGACCCGGGGAACCCCTTCCTCTAATCACTTGAGGTTTGTATGGGAAAATCGTCAAAATATATGGAGTAAAGCAACTGTTTTTACCTGTGGAACGCAATAACTAACCAAATCTTACCAATTCTCGAAACTGTGATCTTAATCAAATTTGGAAAAACTTTCCCAAAGACACCATATTTTAAGGATTTTTTTGCTATAAAGTTATTTGTATTGATAGAAATTTATGTTGGCCACTCATTTTAATACATCCAATAAAACAGTCACATTATTGCATATATATTGCGGGATGATTGTAATTAAAGTTACATGAAAATTTTCGTATTTTTCCTGTATTTTGAAAATGCCATTTTTAACTCTAAAAAACCTCAAAATATTTGTTATTGCAATATGGGTATCAAATTATCGTGTTTTTGTCAAACATTTCAAATGTCATACTTTTTTTTGAAAATGCTGAAAATTTTTCACAAAGCTACGTACTTTCGAAAAAATACTCAAAAATTCAATGATTTGCAATATGGGTATCAAATGATTGAGACTTTTTCATACATTTTGAATGTAATAAAAACATTTTTTGAAAATACTCAAAATGTCCACAAAACGACGTATTTTCGAAAAAATAATAAAAATTTCAGTTTTTTACAATATGAGTATCTAATGATCGAAATTTTTCCATCCATTTCAAATGTAATAAAAACCGTTTTTGAAAATACTCAAAATTTTCACAAAACAACGTATTTTCGAAAAAAAAACTCAAAATTTCAATTAGGTAACAAATGATCGGATTTTTTCAAACATTTCGAATGTAATAAATTTTTAAACATTTGAATTTTGAGTATTTTTTAGAAAATACATAGTTTTGTAAAAATTTTCAGTATTTAAAAAAATGTTATGACTGTCGAAACATATTAATATATCTCGATCATTTGATACCCTTAATGTAAAAAACTGAAATTTTGACCATTTTTTTAAATTACGTAGCTTTGTGAAAATTTGAGTATTTTCAAAAAAATGTGTTACAGCTTTCGAAATGATAAAATCCCGATCGTTTGATATCCATATTGCAAAAACTGAAATATTGAGGTTTTTTTTTTCGAAATAATGTAGACTCATGAAAATTTTGAGTATTTTCAAAAAAATGATACTTTATTCGAAACTTATGAAAAATCCAGATCTTTCAATATCCATACTGTAAAAAAATAAAAATTTTGAATATTTTTTTTTCTTGAATAATCCATTAATCAACAATTTAACGGACATTTTCAATGGCTGGAAACTCACCACGGCAAATTTTAAATAACCTTAGCTCGTTTATAAGCGAGTGACAGTTGATTGAAACTATATGCACGCACACTAAAAAACACTTGAAGCGGTGTGCGAGTTCAGAGCTAGAGATCTAGAAAAAAAATCCGTTGATTCAAATTCACTGAATTTGCTGATTGATTCATATTAAAATAGACTTACGTACATTTGTCTGTGGTTAAAGCATCACCTATCAAAATCGTCGCTGTCGTGCTAGATGTCACACGTGTATTTCGAACCGAATTGAGTTAAGAACGCCATTTTGTGCAACCTTGTCCTACCTTGTAATTATAACTCGGGACTCCAGCAACCTAATTCAACCAAACTTCAGGACAATGCACAGAATGGTCAACCAACGTGTTTGTTATTGTTTACATTGCATTCTCTCGTTTTTGTTTATTCAATGGTCAAACATTAAAACGCGATTTTCTTGGAACGTCAAAAAGCGACGTGCGACAAGTTAGGGATCGTTCTTTTATTACGTAACGCGAAAAATCGGACTTTTAGACCCCCTCCCCCCCCCCTCGTAACGAAATTTCCATACAAATTTTAAAAATTTTGTATGGAGCGTAACACGGCCTCCGAACCCCCCTCTCCCCCTACTGCGTTACGTAATAAAAGAACGCTCCCTTAGCACGACAGTGTCAAAATATTAGAAATTCCCCACTGGATTCTTGGATTCACCACAGCTCATTCGCACGCATTTGACAGTTGTTTTATACTGCATGCACTTACACTACTACAGGTTCAGTGCCCTTGTTTAAATTGTACAATCGTAATCATTTCAAATAATAACTCATTTTAAATATTTGAACATTGCTTTATTAAAAAATATATTTTTTAGGGAAGACTGATCACTCTATACTATACCCAATTATGACATCCGTGGTGTCTAACAGGTAAAAAAACAAAAATGATGCTGCCCTCTATGCTGGAACCCACCTGTAAACGCATAAAGCAAATTACCACTACTGGAGACTACTAAATTCAATTATTTTTCAGGGTTTGATCAGAACTAACGTTCGAAATAATAGTGGAAAATTATATTTATGTACTAAGGAGTGGAAAAATTAAGATTAATAAAACTGTTTCAGAACTATACTCACCCAGAAAAGTATGGTTTATTTCTAGCACCCCGTTCAGAAACAATCTCGCCAAAAGTAAGTACCTCTTATTTCAGCAACACCAGGTGCATTGTGCAACCGCTAAATACCGTACAGGGCCGACCTTCATTTGGGGTAGTGGCCAGTGTCAGTGGTTGAATTATTGGCCATTCCCGGTTAGAGCCGCCGCCCCCTCAAGGCCATTTCGGTGTGAGAAAGTCCATTTTGAAAGTGTACATGAAATGGGTGCTTGGAACTTGCACCGACAAGCAAACGTAAATCCAACTTTAATTCCATTAAATAACAAAGTTAGATACTCACCACGGCCAATTTAAATTCACCACATCTCATTTGACAGTCGTTTGAGCATTCATTTTTTTCGTCTATTTGTCTGTGCTTCTCGTATGTGGGTATGTGGCCAAAGCAAGCTAGACCGAAACCAAAGGAGTCCCAGAGTTGTAGACGCAGGTGGTTCAACGAAAAAGTTTCACCACCATCTAAAAACAAGCGAAAGCTTCTAATGTATTGCTAACTCAGAGACAATGGAAAAGATTGTGTAATATTATTTTTCAATTTCTTGCACTTTTTAAAAGTGTTGTTTTGTTTTGTTGAATCTACAAAATAAATTTTTATCAGCAATCAGCATCTGTCATCTGGGTTCGATTCCCATCTGCTGCAACCTTCCATCGGATGAGGAAGTAAAATGTCGGTCCCGGCCTTGGTTGTTAGGCCGTTAAGTCATTCCAGGTGTAGGAGTCGTCTCCATGCCATAATCGCTGGCGGCGGTTGGACTCGCAATCCAAAGGTCGTCAGTTCAAACACTGGGGTGGAAGGTTCCTTGGAGTAAAAAGAGGTTTGGGTGCTCTCCCCATTCAAGCCTTCGGACTCCTAGGTTCGAGCAGAAACTTGCAATAGAGACCACAAAAGACCCGGGGTCGTTAATGTGGATGGCTTGTTTTTTTTTTATTTTGATCTGTCATCAATAGTGACCACTATTGGTCACTATTGACAACTGTCAAACGCATGTAAAGGAGCTGTGGTGAATTTCGGATATTTAAATTGTCCGTTAAATTGTTGATAGATATAATCATTCTTTCTTAAATAAAGCAACGTTTGTTAAATCCATTTATCTATGATCTCCGTTAAAACAACTTTTCCTCAAACAACGTTGCACCCTCTCCTTCCAAGCCCACTCAAGAGTGCCCTCAGGGATGTTCTGTTCTGGATGTTACACACGGTGCCGGAGCGCGCGCGCGTAAATTATGGAACAAGTGAACCCAAGTCCGAATTAGAGGATCTCCTTCTGCTCTCAACCAGCTACACCCCTCCAACGGCGAACGCGAACACGTGGTTGCACTTTAGCAAATTGATCAGCAGTGGACAACACTCGGCAGAAACGACCAAAACGCGTCGTTCCGAAAATGTTGCATCAATTTGATTAGCGCACTTTCTTTTGTCGCGAATTCTGTGATCAGTGTTGAGTACACTGAGCGAAATATTTTGGACGAAATCGTTAACATATGTCAACGCATTTGAAAACAATGACAACGTTTACATGTTTTCGCCATCGTCAACCAATTTTCCCTCCGTGTTTCAAAGCTGTCAACTCGCAGAATCTGCTCCGCAGTGATTTGTGTAGTGCACCAACCGAGCCAGCTAAGCAAGATTAATTACAGTGACAGTGATGCAAGGCGATCCAAGTAGCCTCACGGGTTCGTTTCTGGCCCAAGATCTCCAATTACATCGGGTAGCTTGCACTGCATCACAGCAGCAGGCCAAGTGCGAACCTGATCTGGGTCATCATCACTCCGTTCTGATGTGTTTGGGGCAAAGAGGTGAACCATGTGTTTATGGGTGAACTTGAAACAATCGCTCAAACCGCGTGAACCTAAACGGAAACCGTAGCTTGGGGAGCTCAACTGCAACTCATTGAACCGCGGAAAAATAAATCCTGCTGGTCTCATTCACCCCCACGAGACGGTGCTGCTGTCCAGTGAACGGTTGAGAGCGGTTTTGGGGATTTCCCAACCATCGAATTGTGTATATCGAGAGAGGGCAGTAGTGTGGTGAAGGCGAAACCAAGTTCCGCACCGGTGCGAGCTGTTGATTTGTGTTCAATACTAAAATATCAATTACACTCGATGACTTAATGGTTAATAGTAAGCATCGATTGGAGATGGATTTAATTTGTACAGAGTAATTCTTCATGAGATAACGGAATTGGATTTCATTTGCATATTGTTATCAGGTTGAACATTTTTGTTAGGCTTCAAAACCCATCAACCAACAATTTTACGGATCTGAAATTTATTACGGTGAATTTGAATTCACCACTGCACGCATAATATCACATATTTTGTGCAGTGCTTACATTCACAACTAGATGGCTCTAGTGAGAAGATTTATGAATTTTTGATACACATTTTCAATGAGTTACGTCTGTTTGTCTGTGGTTTGTCCATAATTTTTAGGCTGCTGTCCAATTTTTCTGTATCTGTGGAAGGAATTTTCTGATCGACCCTCAATTTTATAGTCAACATTTTATCACTATAATCTCAAAATAAAATGAATCAAAAAAGGCACTTCTAAGCCAAGGAAAAGATGGAGCATAATTTTAATAGCCTGATATCAATTCAGAAAAATTTATATTTTTGCCTAAATCTCTTTCAAAACCCATCAACCAACAATTTTACGGATCTGAAATTTATTACGGTGAATTTGAATTCACCACTGCACGCATAATATCACATATTTTGTGCAGTGCTTACATTCACAACTAGATGGCTCTAGTGAGAAGATTTATGAATTTTTGATACACATTTTCAATGAGTTACGTCTGTTTGTCTGTGGTTTGTCCATAATTTTTAGGCTGCTGTCCAATTTTTCTGTATCTGTGGAAGGAATTTTCTGATCGACCCTCAATTTTATAGTCAACATTTTATCACTATAATCTCAAAATAAAATGAATCAAAAAAGGCACTTCTAAGCCAAGGAAAAGATGGAGCATAATTTTAATAGCCTGATATCAATTCAGAAAAATTTATATTTTTGCCTAAATCTCTTTCAAAACCCATCAACCAACAATTTTACGGATCTGAAATTTATTACGGTGAATTTGAATTCACCACTGCACGCATAATATCACATATTTTGTGCAGTGCTTACATTCACAACTAGATGGCTCTAGTGAGAAGATTTATGAATTTTTGATACACATTTTCAATGAGTTACGTCTGTTTGTCTGTGGTTTGTCCATAATTTTTAGGCTGCTGTCCAATTTTTCTGTATCTGTGGAAGGAATTTTCTGATCGACCCTCAATTTTATAGTCAACATTTTATCACTATAATCTCAAAATAAAATGAATCAAAAAAGGCACTTCTAAGCCAAGGAAAAGATGGAGCATAATTTTAATAGCCTGATATCAATTCAGAAAAATTTATATTTTTGCCTTCCTCACTTTACTGAGGAAAGGCTATAAAATCACTCGAAAAACGAACTTTTTAGTTAGACCTCCTAGACCTACCTTCATTTGTACATATCGACTCAGAATCACCAGCTGAGCAAATGTCTGTGTGTTTGGCTGTATGTAGACATGTGTACCAAATCAATGTCACTGGAATATCTTGTCACAGGCTCAACCGATTTTGGCCGGAATGGTTTTAATCGATCCGTCTTAACGTTCTCTAAGTTGTTATTTAAACTCATGCAGTTTTATTATGTATTTAAAAAGTTATGTTAAAAAAACCGTTTCATATTAAATTAAAATTATGGTAAAAAGGGTGTTTTTTCATGAAACCCTCACATGTTATATATTTTTAGAAAGCATATGAGAAGACCTTTCTTGTGGATTAAGAATTTTCAAGATCTGACTTACCTATCTAAAATTACAAGCAGTTTAAAAAATAGTCTGAATTTACATAACCTCAAATGGTCCCTCCTGATCGCCACGAAAAAACCCTTCTAGAGGGATGCCATTTTCTTGAAAGGCGGTGTCTGTATAATCTTGACAAAAAGTCTGTAGGAAGTCTATTTTTTTTAATCGTCACTTATTTTTATTAGGACCACTTAGGTGCTGCGATCACGTTAGGGGAGATCCATAAACCTTGTGGACACTTTAGGGGATTGTAATCACTCTATAAATGAGAGGAAGGCACCAACCACCTAAAAGTGGATTAAGTAACGTTTTTTACATAATATGCAATTTCTCAGAATTTCGCAAAAATAAACTGTTTTTATTTTTTTCATACAACACAAAATTCACTTAATCCACTTAAAAGATGATTTTTGATCACTCCGTTGAAAGTTTCATGAAGATATTTCGTGACTAAACTGAGTAAGAGATGTAACCCCTCAAGTAACTTTAATCCTCAAACACTCAAATTTGACAAACTTTAATCCCTATTTTTTTCCATTTTTTCATGCTATGACTTTTGAGCTATGTTATGACGGACGTTTAGTTTTTCGCCAAGTTATGATTTTTTGGAAAAATGAGATTTTTGGAAAGTATCGAAAATTTACCTCCAAAAATCATGATTGGATGTAAAATTTAATTTTAAATCAATAAGTGGGTCATTCCAAGTCAACTGAGAACACTTTTGGACTCGACCTTATCCGAATTCGACCGAACTTGGTGAGATTATTTATTTATTATAATAATTATTATTATTTGTTTATTTATTCATGTAATATAAGGCACGTGCCTTTTAATTCATTACATTGTGGCGGGAATTCACTTGGTGATGGAGTATTTATCGATAGTTAACAGAAATCCCAAGTTTGGTGCCCTCTATTTCTCGATTTTCTAAAAAACTTTTTTTCATTTTCTCGCAAATTTTATATTAAAATGCTTTTTTCTTTTTTTCTTGTTGCATTTTATAATAAATTGTCCAAGGAATTCCTAAAAAGTGACATATTAATCCTCAAATGCCTATTATTTCTTTGCAGTTTATGTTGGGACCATTCATAAACCACGTGGACACTTCAGGGAGGGGTGAGGGAGGGGGGGGAGCGATTGATCATACAAAAATACAAAAAAGATTTTGAAAACAATAATTTCAAAATTTTCGAATCAAGACTACAATTTCAAAAAGGCCAAACATTCATTCAGTCTTGATTTAAAAATTTTGAAATATTGTTTTCGAAAAGATCGAATGTTTCATATTATAACCTTGTAAATCGGACCATTAGTTGCTGAGATATCGGCGTTAGAAAATGGTGGGTTGTTTTTATGAGAAAAAATTTCACTTAAGTACTTTTTGATTTCAAATTGGATTTTACATCGAAAAATAAAGTTGAAAATTTTTTTGACCATTATTTCGGTTTTTTGAAAAAATCTGTATTGATTCAAAAATTCATAACTCGGTCAAAGATTTTTTGCACAACCTGGAAATTTCTGAAAAGTTGGTATTTGATGTCCCCTAAAACATATCAAAAAATTAAAAAAAAAATTAATACAGTTTTTTTTTGCAAATCTAGTTATATTTACAAAAAGTTATATAAAAAATCAACAATTTTTTTACCGTGTGTCATTTTTTTCAGTGTAGTCCTTATCCATACCTACAACTTTGCCGAAGACACCTAATCGATCAAAAAAAAAATCCTTCAAAAGATATTGAGCAATTCTCACTAACTTGGACTTCGCACTAAATTATTGCTATCGATCGCACTATTGCGACTTGTCAAACTGGCTTGGGAAATTTTAATTATCAAAGCGAACCGATGTTGCTCACCTGTCAATCGCAATTTTTAAGTGCGAATGTCCAGTTTGGTGGAAACTGCGACTGAAATGTAAATAAACAACTGCTGCAGCCATGGTTGCCTAGTTTTTGAAAATTTTGTTGTCAAAAGTGCGAGTTTTTTTGAATTTTCATGCATATTTTTTTATGGACAGCTGCCAAACTTCATTGGGCAAACCAAATGCACCAAAAAAGTTTCAGCAGGATTAAAAACTACAAAAAAATCGAATGACCGAAATCTGAGAGAATTGCTCACATACCAAAAATCACTATTTTTCAAAAATTCGTAACAGCCTCCAAATTTGTATGATGCCAAATGGGTTATTTGGACCAAATCAACATTACATTATCACAGAAAAAAATATGTAAATTTACTCGACTCGGAAAAAATGAATCACATGTAAACTCAGTTGATGTAAACTTGAGATTCGACGTAAACGGTTGAATCACACGTAAAATCATGTTTTTACGTATAATTTGTCGCAAATTTACATCAATTTGCATTTAAATTTTAATGTTTAATGACGTGCAAAAGTGTTACACCATAAATGATGTAACATTCGGAAATATTTTTTTGTGTGTATATACAGTCCAGACTCGATTATCCGAAGTTTCGATTATCAGAAGTTTCGATTATCCGAAGGTTTGTATGGGACTTCGGATAATTGAATCACGACAAAAAAAAATTCGTTTTAATATATTCTTACTTTTAATATCAATGTCGAATTCTGAGTAAAAAATGAATATTTGATTTTCTTTTAAACTGAAAAATGCATTTTTATTCATTATGTTATCACATGCCTCTCACCCAGTCGGCCTGGGTTCGATCCCAGACGGTCCCGGTGGCATTTTTCGATACGAGATTTGTGAGAACCTGTTTTCCTCCGGGAAAAATCCCCAACACCGGAGGGACTGCAGCCGCCGTTGCAGAGAGAATGTGCTTGCTGGCTGGCCGTCGGTCCAACTGCCGAACTGTCATTTGGGCTCTATTTACAGCGGTACACTAGGGTCCTATACATCAAGGTTGGCATAATACTCACAAGATTTGTCTGACCACGCCTTCCGTCGGATGAGGAAGTAAATGTTGGCCCCGGTCTAACCTAGAGGGTTAGGTCGTTAGCTCAATCCGGGGTAGGAGTCGTCTTCCTGGGTCCTGCCTCGGTGGAGTCGCTGGTAAGCAGTTGGACTAACAATCCAAAGGTCATCAGTTCGAATCCCGAGGTGGATGGAAGCTTAGGTGTAAAAAGAGGTTTGCAATTGCCTCAAAAATCAAGCCTTCGGACATCTACACAGAAAAAAAAAATCGGGTAAATTTACATCATTAATGATGTACCAAAAGTGCACGTCATTAATGATGCGAATTTACATCAATTTCATTGTAAATTTAAATGCCATCCAATGTAAGTGTGTAGAACAAAAAAATCTTCCAAAACGTGTAAATTTCCGATGAATTCGACGTAAATTTACCGAACTGAAATTTTTTTTACCCCGTTGAATCTAGAATTCGATGTAATTTTCAAAAGCATTGTGATTTGTGTTGGTACGCATGCATCTTGGAAACATATGCTTACGAGATTGTATTGAATTAATTAAATCTCAATACAAAACAAAAGATTACATTTCTAAGTGCTTTGATACAACACAAATTGAAGCTTATGAGAATTGCATTGAAATTCTAAATTCAACGAGGTTTGAACTGATTTAATGTTTTTGTTGTTTATGCAATTATCTTTTTTTTGAGCTTATTTGAATTGAATTTAATTTTTTTTAATCATTAACATAAAACCAAGGGGTGCAAAAAAACTTATTTATTTACTTACGATTTCATTTATAAAGTCATCGGTTGACCAAAGTTGAACTTATTAGGACGACCGTGAAGTTTGTGCCACCGACTTGTGTGCAAAAATGTTGATAGTTTTTATTTGGGTCTTTGGCTAACCGTTCGCGAAAGCTGACCGCATCGTTTTGTAGATCGAACGATGGAGTCGGTGATGGTTCATCCGTCCAGGTTGGACACGTTCCTACCGGCGTAGGTAGCCAAAACTCCTTGTGGCCAAATTCATGCCAGCGCCGTGAAATCTCACTGTCCACGATGAACAACGCAACGCAGCAACTTCGTTAAAAACGGGGATGGCCATGGGGATCAATAATCGGCAACGGGACGGTCACTCTTCTTCACTGTTGTTGCTGTTGTTCATGAACCCGCTACGTTCAAGATGTCGAGCACAACGGGATATTCCAAGTGAAGGTCGCTGGGTGCTGGTCAAGGTCGACGATGTTCGGCGGTTTGATGAAGATTCAGATCTTACGTGGTTGAGGATTCGTCTACGTGGTTGTCCAAATCGGCTTACGTAGGATTTTCATTTGACACCGCACTGCTCGACCAACGGCAGAACCCAAAAATACCGGTTTGCTCTATTGGTTTGCGACCGGAACGTTCCAGCATTCGGGGCATTGTCGGAAGACGAGCTCAACATTGCTCGTGTCTGGTGTGCTGAGCATAGCCTTGTTGAACAGCTCAAGCCAAAAGGACCAGAAATCTTGACCACCAAAACTCCCTCACTCACGCAGTTATCATCCGATACGCCACACACAAATGATCCGACAATCGCAGAATGTACACCGAATGAGGTTCCTTGATCAAAACGGTTGGCTTGACCCGCTCACGTGCTAAAGAAAAATAAAAATAAATGTTTGCAAATCTTAAATTAGTCACCTCTAGTAATCGGCTTAGAACTCTTCGAATGAAACAAAAAAACGAAAGAAAAATAACACTGACCAGTAAATTCAACCCATTTTTTATCAAGGATTAAAATTCTGCTTTTCCAAAACCCAAAATTTTATCAACGCAAACTTCAAACCAAAGGACAATAATATTTACATTGTTTGACAAGTAGTTTGAAATCGAGATTCATGACGTTTATGACCCTGTGGCTGAGCTTGTTATCAGTACAGTGAATTCGAGATCAAGGTACAGCATTGTAAGTGGTTTGAGTCATGGATGGAAATTAGGCCGTTTCTACACTGTAACGGAAATTTACACCACGGACGAACTGACACTTTTTTGGAATTCTTTAATCATCATAAAAAAAATAGAAAAAGTTGTTTACGCAATGTAGTATTTACCATAATCAAGCAACCAAAAAAATTCGGCTCAGATAAAAAAAGGAAAGTGTCAAATGCTAAATCTTGTATCTAAAACATTGTAATCAGGCCAATGTGGATTTGTAAACAATTAGTCTATCCTCCTCATGATGAATTAAACAAAACGATGTAAATGGGCCAATGTAAGTTTGAAAACAGAGAATGTACCCTACTCACTCCTTAGGTGATAAGTTGGCAACCACCGCACTCTGTTCGCCCCTACGACGCTCAAGCCCACTGGGCACACGCGGGCTGCTGCTGTTTGACAGCTGCACTTCCGCTATCAGTCTGTGACAAAACCAAACGAGAATACACGCTATTTTTCTTTTCGCTTAAGTTAAACCGCGTGTTTTATTCCGGCCTCCCCGAAACCTCTTTAGGTTGTGGGCCCAAGTCGCGTTTCGGTCAAACGGGAAAAGTGCGCGGAATCGTCGGGCGTCATGACGGACGCAAAACCCGCTCCGGTGCAGGTGCCGATGTTGGACGAGTCCAACTTCAACCCGTGGCGGCTCCGCATGCTAGCATTCCTGGAGGAGCACGAGCTCTTGGAATGTGTGCGGACGAGTGTGGGTGACGTGGCGGAACTGAAGGAGAAAGCGGGAGAAAAGCCGGAGGAAAAGACGGCCCGGATGAAGCTGCTGGAAAAGCGCATCAGGAAGGACCGTCACTGCCGTTCGCAGTTGATGGCGCGGATCAGCGATGCGCAGATGGACCACCTGGAGGAGGACATGTCCCCGAAGGACATCTGGGACAAGCTGCACAACATCCACGCGCGGAAGAGCGTCGCGAGCCGGATGCGGATCCAACGGCAGATCGTGACGATGCGCTACGATGGGGGAAAGCTGCAGCAGCACTTCTTGCAGTTCGAGAAGTTGATCCGGGAGTATCGGTCCGCCGGCGCGAAGCTGGAGGAGATCGATGTAATTTGCCACCTGTTTATCTCGTTGGGATCGGCGTACTCCGGTGCTGTGACGGCGCTGGAAACCATGTCGCAGGAGGACCTCAAGCTCGATTTCGTCAAGAACCGGCTCTTGGACGAAGAGACGAAGAAGGGCATCGAATCGCCCACCCCGTCCCAGAGCGATGCTGCGTTTCACGGGGCGAAGCCGCAGAAGAAGCAAAAGTGTTTCGGCTGCAACAAGGAGGGCCACCGGGTGGCCGACTGTCCCGAGAAGAAGAAGCCGCAGCAGAGCAAGAGAAAGCAGAAGTCGAAGGCGAACGTGGCGGATTCCGGCAGCAACCGGAAGGAAGTTTGCTTCGTGAGCGAGGCGAACCCCCAGCAGGCGCGGACGCGCTGGTTCATCGATTCCGGTGCGACGGACCACCTCGTGCGGGACAAGGAACTGTTCTGTGAGCTGCATCGTCTGAAGAAGCCCATCGAGATCGCGGTGGCCAAGGACGGTGAAACGATCCAGGCGGAGCACTCCGGCACGGTGAAGGTGGTGGCGGTCGTGGACGGTAAGAGAGTGAACTGCACGATTCAAGACGCGTTGTACGTACCGAAGTTGCGCTGCAATTTGTTTTCGGTGCTGCGCGTTGAACAAGCCGGGATGCGCGTCGTGTTCGAAGACGGGAAAGCGACAGTGTACAGTGGTTCCGAAATCGTCGCGTGTGCTACTGTGCAGAACAAGCTGTACGAAATGAACTTTCTGGCTCGGCACGGTACGGACGATTCTTCGCTGTTGACGTGCGGTCGCGTGCGGAAGGGGTTCGTGCTGTGGCACCGTCGTTTTGGACATTTGAACGAGCAAAGCCTCAAGTGTCTGGTGCAGAAGGAGATGGTATCCGGACTCGACCTCAGTACCGCCGGGACTGACGATACCGTCGTGTGTGAGTCGTGCGTTGTCGGCAAGCAAACGCGGAAGCCTCATCCACCGCGTGAAGGTCGTCGATCGTCGCGAGTGCTCGAATTGGTACACACCGACGTGTGTGGTCCCGTATCGCCGGAGGGACTCGACGGGATGAAGTATTTTGTGACGTTCATCGACGACTGGACCCATTTCGTGATGGTGTACCTGATTCGCTCGAAGGACGAGGTCATGGAGTGTTTCGAGGAGTACGAGGCCTTGGTGACGGCGAAGTTCGAGCGGCCGATCTCTCGGCTGAAGTGCGACAACGGCGGCGAGTACCGGAACAAGCGCTTCGAGGGGTTCTGCAAGCAAAAGGGGATCCGGATGGAGCCTACTGTCCCCTACACGCCGGAGATGAACCCGTTGAGCGAGCGCATGAACCGGACGCTAGTCGAGAAGGCGCGGGCGATGCTTGCTGATGCTGGCGTGGACAAGAAGTTCTGGGGGGAAGCTATGCTGACGGCGGCCTACCTGACGAACCGAAGCCCGACCGCTGCTCTCGAGATGAAGAAAACGCCGTACGAGTTGTGGGAGTCAAAGAAGCCGGACGTGTCGAACATTCGCGTTTTTGGCAGCGATGTGTTCGTCCACGTCCCGAAGGAGTTGCGCCGAAAGCTGGACGACAAGGCGTGGAAAGGAACGCTCGTCGGGTACTCACACAACGGGTATCGAGTCTGGGACCCCAAGAAACGGACGGTCGTCACGGCGCGCGACGTGGACTTTGTGGAGTCTGTCGCGGTGCAGCAGCAGGTCGCGCAACCCGACTCGCAGTTTGTGCCACTTGAATCCGATGAAGAGAGCTGCGTCGATGACGCGAGCTGTGCCGACGATGGAGACGAGACTTCGGAAGACGAGTTCAGCAGTGCTGCCGATGAACCCGAAGCTGAGGAAGCTGATGGCAGCGGCCGACCTCAAAGACCGAAGAACCCTCCCGCTTGGCACAAGGATTTCGAGGTTGAGTACGCCAGTTTTGCACTCAACGCGATGAACTTCATCGAGGACATCCCGAGTTCGGTCCCTGAGCTGAAAAAGCGGGACGATTGGCACGAGTGGAGAGCTGCGATGCAAGACGAGATGAACTCCATGAAGCGCAACAAAGCCTGGACGCTGGTCAAGTTGCCTGCAGGACGCAAAGCCGTTACCTGCAAGTGGGTGTTCAAGGTGAAGCGGGGCGCCGCTGAGAAACCGGACCGGTTCAAGGCGAGACTAGTCGCCAGAGGTTTCACGCAGAAGCCCGGGTTCGACTACACCGAGACCTACTCTCCGGTGGCGAAGTTGGACACGCTGCGGGCGGTGTTGGCGCTGGCCAACGAGAATCGGATGTTCGTGCACCAGATGGACGTGAAGACCGCGTTCCTGAACGGTGAGTTAGCTGAAGAGATCTACATGACCCAGCCGGAAGAGTTTCAGCAGGGGAATGGTCTGGTCTGCAAGCTGAACCGTTCCATCTACGGGTTGAAGCAAGCGTCCCGGGCGTGGAACGACCGATTCCATGGCTTCATCAGCAAACTCGGATTCGTCCGGAGCGCCAACGACATGTGTCTCTACACCCGAGGAGCTGGAGACAAGAAGCTGATCCTGGTACTGTACGTCGACGACATCCTCCTGGCCGGAACGTCGTTGAAAGTGCTGGAAGCGGTCAAGCAGAAGCTAACCGAGGAGTTCGAGATGACGGACGAAGGTGAGATCAAGCAGTTCCTAGGAATGCGCTTTGAACGTGACAAGCTGAAAGGAGTTCTGAAGATCAGTCAGCGCGACTACTTCGATGGCCTCCTGAAGCGTTTCCGGATGGACGACTGCAAGCCGATCTCGACACCGATGGAGCACCGGCTGAGGCTGGTGAAAGGAGAGGAGAAGCAGAGAACGTCGAAGCCCTACCGTGAGCTGGTCGGTTGCCTGACGTACGCGTCCCTCACAACAAGACCGGATCTCGCTGCGGCCGTGAACTACTTCAGTCAGTTCCAGTCGTGTCCGACGGATGAACACTGGGTCCATCTGAAGCGGATGCTGCGGTACATCAAGGGGACACTGGACGTCGGTCTGGTGTACAAGGCCGTGGAGAACTCTCCACTGCTGGAAGTCTACAGTGACGCGGACTGGGCGAACGATACTACCGATCGTCGTTCGATCACGGGCTGCGTGGTGAAGCTGTTCGGATGTACTGTTGGCTGGCTGACGAGGAAGCAGCAGACGGTGTCTCTGTCGTCGACGGAGGCGGAGCTCGCGGCACTCTGCACGGCGGCGTGTCACACCCTGTGGACGATACGCGTGCTGGACGATCTGGGCAAGCCAGTGGACGGTCCCGTACCGATGTTCGAGGACAACCAGTCCACGATCAGGATTGCCGAGGATTCTCGAGACTGCAAGCGCCTGAAGCACGTGGACACCAAGTTCCACTTCCTGCGGGAGCTGGTGCAGCAGAGGACGATCGAGATCAAGTTCGTGCGCTCGGCGGAGCAACAAGCGGACATCATGACCAAAGGTCTACCGGCAGCTGTCTTCAAGGATTTTCGCGCCAAGCTGGGATTGGAGGAGACGTGCTGTGATTGAGCAGGGGTGATAAGTTGGCAACCACCGCACTCTGTTCGCCCCTACGACGCTCAAGCCCACTGGGCACACGCGGGCTGCTGCTGTTTGACAGCTGCACTTCCGCTATCAGTCTGTGACAAAACCAAACGAGAATACACGCTATTTTTTTTTTTCGCTTAAGTTAAACCGCGTGTTTTATTCCGGCCTCCCCGAAACCTCTTTATTAGGGACCATCCATAAACCATGTGGACACTTTTTTGGGATTCTGTTACCCCCCCCCCCCCCTCGTGGACAATTGTCCGTACAAAAATAAACTTTTTTGTATGGATCGTGGACAATCGCCATACCCCCCCCCCCCCTAAAGTGTCCACGTGGTTTATGGATGGTCCCTTAGGGGTTGTTCAAATATTACGTCCAGAGATTTTCGGGGTTTTTACATGGTATCACAACCCCCAGACCCTTCCCTCCCCCTATTCAAGGACATAATTTTTTGAATAAACCCTTATCACATCCACTGACACTCAATGTTTTAAAACTCTCATTGGCCCAATTATACTGTTTTGCTAGAAATTTAAAACTAGTCTGTTAACAAATTCACATTGACCCAATTACGTTGTTTTGCTTGAACTATCAAAGCTATTATATCAAAGAATTCAATTATTTTCCCATACCTCACATTCGTCAAAATTTTCATGTAAGAAAATTCCAGTATACTGGAATCAATCAATCAAAGTTAAATGTTTTGTTAAAACGACAGGTCGAACTAAAAAAATATATGGAAAAGTGAGAAATATGTTTTAATCAACTAAATTTTTGTTTCGAATGCAATTCACAATTCTCTTTGAGCGACCTATTTTTGAATACTTTTCTTGTAGTGTACCTTAAATTGTTTATTCCGAATTTCGCGTGTAAAGTGAGTTAAAAATGGAAAATATTTTCAGCCGAAGGGGTTCGTTCCTGATAGCGAAGGTAAACATGTCAAATAGGCCAAATGCTGGGAAGATAGGAGATTTTGTAATCGGTTTCTAAAAAATACAAATTAGGATGCTGAAGAAATGTGGACAAACAAGGGACTCACCTTGGGCAGCGGCAGCGGAATGAATAATCTTGGCGTATGGAGTCGTGATGTTGCAGAATACCCGCAGCCTAGCTCGCAGCAGCCCCAGCCAGTGACGGATTAGGGTAAACAACCCTAGAGCAGTATCGTTTAGAGTCACGGTTTAACGTATCAGACGGCCAGCTTCCGGACATAACATGGGTCAACCCGGTGTGAATCGGTGAACAGAAACTTCACAGCAGAACTTCTACACAAGCGCTGGTTTGCAGATCCGGCTCCGGAATCGACACTGATTGGTCTTCAGGCAGGAATATCTCCCGAATCCTTTTTTGAAGAAGGATTCTTTCTCGTGCAGTGTCCAGCCCGTAGATTCTTCCGCGGACAACAAGGATCGACGGAATGTTTACATTAGAATACTGAATGCTACCTTGCGCCGTCCGGTAATGACGTATTTTAGGAGATTTTAGGTATGTGAAACTGGTTCTCTTTCTGCTTCTGTTTTGCGGATCACTAGATGATTTGTTCTCAGAAGATTACAAGAACACCAATCAGAAAGTCTTTCAGACAATTCACCATACGAATAGTAAGGCAATTACGATCTGCAAAGAGCTAACACCTTAAACAATTAGATTTGATAATAATTTTAGTTAGTTTGTACTTACCTCTCTTGTTGCGAACAATTAAGATGTCATTCCCAGTAAGCATCCCACTAAGACATCAGATTTTGAACAATAACAACAAAATTGAGCGTCAAACTCTTGCTTGACTTGCCCCCAAACACGAGCAAACTTGTTTGATTGTTTTGGTTTCAGCTGTCATCCGCAGTTCCAACCTCACGATTGAAATTTACAAGAATTTTAACGTTTTGTTTACGCAAAATTACATTAGATTCATATTTACATGCTTTTCCAGCATTCATTTTTTCCACAAATTGGCGAACAAATATGCGTTTACATATGATTTGTTCATTACGTGTGTTTAGAATTTACATTATGGTCCTTTAAATGACATTTAACCGTTTACAATGGATTTCAATTTTAAATCAGGCATATTTACATACGAAACACGGTTTACATGACCGGTAAAATTACACTTTTTTTTCTGTGTAGTTTCGAGTAGGAATCTCACAATCGAGAACGCCAAGGCAATGCTGTAGAGCGAATAATTAGATTAGATTAGATTAGATCACTGCCATTTTGGACGCCGATTTAAGACAACGATTTTTTTATTCTGAAGTGCAAATTCGGGCTCAACGACCTCAACTTTGTAAATTTCGAGCGGATGATTACAATCTAAACTGGATTATCTGAAACCTCGATCATCAATAGGCTCGATTCTCCGACGTTCAATAAAAAAATATCGAGTTTCGATTTGCTAATTTAGTCAAATACCCCGGATAATCAAGTTTGAACTAAATCAGTTACAAAACATTCGTAGGGCAAAAGCCTCATTTATTGCTTCGTCATCATTCACCTTCCAAAACGGAACTACTCGCGATCGACAAATAAAAAAATAAGAAAAAATCTCAAAAATTGCAAGGCCACCCAACAGCCTCATCATCTTTTTAACTAATATGCGATGAGGTCGATGACGATTAACACCACCGCTCGTGAGTGAGCGAGAGAGAGTTCGTGATCAAGTTCACGACCACCAACGATCGGCTGCAGTTTCCTAGCCAGTGACCGCTAATCACTTTATAAATAAACACCGACTGCCGTTATTTAAAACAACTTAGTACTAAGTTTTAAAAAAAACTTATTCGTGTGGGGATTGCCCCGATTAATCGTCGAAAGATCGGATCTAGTGACGTCATGATCGCACCCATCCAAAAGGTTGAACTTTTCTCTTCGAAAATATTTACAGAAAAGGAGAGAGAATCCTCAAAGCATGCTGCGACCGATGACGATGACAACGTCCGTTATGGAGCATCGAACGTGTTCAAGGAAGTTCGTTCACTATCTTGACCACGTAAACAAAACAAGTTCGGGTGAGTTTGTCATTCTGTGCATTTTTTGAAAATGATCAGTTTTACTTAAAATTTCAAGATTTGAGTGTTTCGTTCTAATAAAAGCACTAGCGTGCCCAGGGTGGGGCAACATGGGGCAGTTGCCCCACCATCCTCGGAAATTTGTTCTAAAATTGGGCAGGGGGTGTCCATAAACGACGAAATTTTTGAAAACTCTAATATTTTTGCCCCACCTTCCTTGAGGACCTGGGCACGCTAGTGAATAAAAGGTATTAGAATTCCTCAAATTCTTCGCCAATGAGTAAACCGGACAGTCTCATTCTCAGCATGCCGTCACACCGTCCAGCAGTCCAGTTTCACACACCCATGGCATGCTACTTGAATTTCAAAATCCGGCTATCACGCTGAACCTGACCTTGTCGATCGCTTTGCACCAGACGCAGCAGTTCTGTCAGTTTGTGTTTGTTTCGCTCCATATTTCTACCTTTTTCAGCGATTTCAGAAGGATCGTCATCACTGTGAGGTGCTAGATTACCATAATGAGATAGACCCTTTGGAATGTCTGTCGGTGTAACGGTTGGGGCTGAACCACGGGCTGAACACACTGCGCGTAACGCTTAGCCTAGCTGTCACTGGAGTAAACAGCCAAGCAGCGAGCAGTCCATTTCCGCCGTCGCAGTGTGCGGGTGCAACTCCCGTGTTGGGGATTCTCCCTGGTGGCCAGCGGGTCTCACATTTGGCGATCCTGCCGGATAATTATCGGGACCTAAGTGGAGAATTTGTAACCTGCGAAAAATCTTTGGAGAATCCCCAACATGCGAGGAGTGATTTTGTGTTTCAATTTGGCGTTGGAGGAAGTGGCGATTGTTGCGATTGTTTTGGTTTGGTAAGTTGCGGCGTGTTTGCTAGTGCCGAATGGAAGACAGGCCGATTATGTTCCGGCGGTTGTGTGGGTTGAGATCGGTTTAATTTTGAAGACCTAAAAAAGATTATGCTGTCTTGCTTGGACAGATTTGATTCAGAGAAGCAATACCGTATAAAGGCTAGTATGGAGATCGGAAGGAAAGGGGTCAAGAAACAGCTTTACGAACAGCAGAACAAAGGAGAGGGAGCGTTTTCTTGGGGCTTTTCTTCACCCTCTCTGGCTTGCTTTCACTGCCGCTCCTGCCCATTTGAAATTTTCTTGACCGATTCCTTCCGAAGTGCATACACCGCTTAAGGATTTCTTGTTGCGTGTCGGTCGAGGGTCGCAAAAACGGGTTGTTGCCAAGAGGGTTGCCAACAGGAGAAGAAACAGATTGTTCAAGATAAGAGGTTCGCCAGGTATGAGACGGATTTTGACGTAGTATGGGAGCACCGAATGAAAGAGCTGGCCTAGTAATGCGCCGGCAGGGAACGAATTCGATTGTTGGCCTGTAGAACGCGGGGTGTCATTTTTTTCGTGATGAGACGCCCGCAGAAGTACAATTTGTTGTTCTGCTCTGTTGCATGCAATGTCAGTGTCACTCGTTAGTACACCAGTGTCGTCGCCTACTTCGGTGCCGTCGACGCGTACTCGTCACTCGGGTGTGCACACGTGCAAAAAGGGAAGAGAGTGAGAATCTGGTCAGTTTAGATCGCGATACCGAGCGAGCGTGCGGCAGGTTCGCCTATGCCCGATTACAAATACGCTTTGCTGCCACCGGTTCGCGTGATCCGTGTACTCACACACGGTACGACTGATCATCCCGTTCAAACTAACACAAACATAAGCTCAATGGAAATAGGAACGCATTTACGAATTGCGAGGTTGGAGGTGGGACGGCACCTTTGAGCCGTCGGGAAGATAAGCCCACTGGAAATTGGAACGCATTTACGAATTGCGAGGTTGGAGGTGAGACGGCACCTTTGAGACGTCGGAGGGAAAAGCCCACTGGAAATTGTAACGCATTTACGAATTGCGAGGATGGAGGTGAGACGGCACCTTTGAGCCGTTTGGGAAGAAATGCCCACTGGAAATTGTAACGCATTTACGAATTGCGAGGATGGAGGTGAGACGGCACCTTTGAGACGTCGGAGGGAAAAGCCCACTGGAAATTGGAACGCATTTACGAATTGCGAGGTTGGAGGTGGGACGGCACCTTTGAGACGTCGGAGGGAAAAGCCCACTGGAAATTGGAACGCATTTACGAATTGCGAGGTTGGAGGTGAGACGGCACCTTTGAGACGTCGGGAAGAAAAGCTCAATGGAAATAGGAACGCATTTACGAATTGCGAGCTTGGAGGTGGGACGGCACCTTTGAGCCGTCGGGAAGATAAGCCCATTGGAAATTGGAACGCATTTACGAATTGCGAGGTTGGAGGTGAGACGGCACCTTTGAGACGTCGGAGGGAAAAGCCCACTGGAAATTGGAACGCATTTACGAATTGCGAGGTTGGAGGTGGGACGGCACCTTTGAGCCGTCGGGAAGATAAGCCCACTGGAAATAGGAACGCATTTACGAATTGCGAGCTTGGAGGTGGGACGGCACCTTTGAGCCGTCGGGAAGATAAGCCCATTGGAAATTGGAACGCATTTACGAATTGCGAGGTTGGAAGTGAGACGGCGCCTTTGAGACGTCGGGGGGAAAAGCCCACTGGAAAAAATTGGAACGCATTTACGAATTGCGAGGTTGGAGGTGAGACGGCACCTTTGAGACGTCGGGAAGAAAAGCTCAATGGAAATAGGAACGCATTTACGAATTGCGAGGTTGGAGGTGGGACGGCACCTTTGAGCCGTCGGGAAGATAAGCCCACTGGAAATTGGAACGCATTTACGAATTGCAAGGTTGGAGGTGAGACGGCACCTTTGAGACGTCGGGAAAAAAAGCTCAATGGAAATAGGAACGGGGGTTGCATCTTGGAAATGTACGTGTATGAATCGAACTGGGACGATCGCTAGGAAATGTATGTTTACGAATCAGGCTGGTAGCGGACCGAGACGGCCGCATATAAATGTTCTTTTACGAATCGGACTGCAAGGAAAGTCCGTTTAGAAGTTTGACTGATTGTGGACGGGAAAATATCTGTTGACGAACTTTATGTGCGTTTACAATTCGCACTTGGAAGGCCGCCGTAAAATTGGCCAATGCCCGATTCGTTTCGAGCTCATAAAAAAATAATAATAATTTGGTAAACTTTATTTTTGAGCGTAAAAGACGCAAAAAAATAGGAAATGAGTTTTGCTAAGGCCTAGATACAAAGAACGGTTACCGCGTTTACAAGTTGCAAGTTGCGAAGTCGAACTAATGAATATTGTACGTTTCTCTCAACGTACTAACCGCGCGGCATTTCTTACTGTGCCGTAGACATTGTTGCCAGCGATTTTCTGCATTTTTGGGGCAATAAAAAACATACCTGACAACAATACCAGGCGATTCGAAGAAGAAGATCAACAAAAACAAAATGCGCAGTATGGGATTTGACAGCGAGCATTTGATGAAAGTGCGGCGCGTCGTTTCGAGGCTGATATGCCGCGTATCTTTTTCGGGAATACGCGCATTAGTAACACCAACAATGAAAGCCGTTTTGAGATAGCTGCCGAAACTGAGTCGGCGGGGTTCTGGCTAACTGTGCAAATAACAATAAATTGTACTCGGTGGTGGGTTGAATGCGTCAAGGTACCAAGGAACTGGCAATATGGCCACAAAGCCTTGAAGTTGCCACCAGCGTTGTTTTCATAATTTTTTTGTTTTCTATTGATCCGAATGAAATAGTTGAGTAACGATGGATGCCATGAGAAAATGGTGTCCTAGTACCAAGGTGAAAATTGATTGATAATTGAGTTTGTGATCATTTCGACTTTTTTTCAATGTAGGATGTATGAAGGCTTGGCTGCTGCATTTTTTTTATCAAATAAATTATTCAATAAATCAGTAAATCTCCTTTGTGGTAGTTTTAAGAGAGGAAGGAGGATGTGAGGTGCTAGATTACCATAATGAGATAGACCCTTTGGAATGTCTGTCGGTGTAACGGTTGGGGCTGAACCACGGGCTGAACACACTGCGCGTAACGCTTAGCCTAGCTGTCACTGGAGTAAACAGCCAAGCAGCGAGCAGTCCATTTCCGCCGTCGCAGTGTGCGGGTGCAACTCCCGTGTTGGGGATTCTCCCTGGTGGCCAGCGGGTCTCACAATCACATCGTTTCCGAGCACGTATTCCAAAATCCAAATTCGTCATCGGCGAAGAAGGCGTTGAGATTTGCGAGCACTTCTTGATCTTGGTGACAACGAAGGTTGCTACGGTCGCCGCATGGTTTACTTAGTTCTAGCAAAGGGGAGCGCGGTCAACAGTTTGAGTTCAAGAAGTATAATGTTTTCTTAAGGAATTGTTGTATTAGGACGATGACGGCTTCCGAGTAACGATGAAGGGCTGGTGCAACAAATACACTGAGCATCCTCTCCTACTTAGACTAAATCAGAGCACACGAACCGCTCCCTCTCTCTCTCTCTCTCTCTCTCTCTCTCTCTCTCTCTCTAAGGATGACGATCACCTCGAGGTTGCTGGAACTTAACTCTACACTAACGAACCGCGGTTAGCGCGAGAGAGCGTAACAACGCGCACTCAAAAGAACAACAAACTCATTGATAGGATTTAATAATTTTTGTGCAATCATTTTATGCTCGCGCAGTGCAGCCGCCGATCGCAGTCGGCGTGAAGAATCGATCGCGAACGCGCGCGCGCACTCTCTCTCAGAACAATCGTGGCATGGCTTGCTCAAAGTTAACAAAGTTGGTGATCTTGGCGTTGGTTGGCCTACTAGGATCACCGGTGGAAGCCCAGTACGATGGCAGTTTTTGGTGGATGAATCCACACCTGATCAAACGTGCCGAAGAACTTCGCGAGGAAAAGGACGTGAAGGCGGTCGTCGTGAACAATGTGAGTTTTGTCAACGGCAGTTTAGAATTGAGAATGGTTGTGAGTGAGTGAATCATCACTTCACCGGAAGAAGATTGATTAATGAAATTTGACGATTAATCGGATGTGATCAGTGTACCATTAATCAGTAAGAGTTGCAGTGCATGGAGCCCGGTAAAACCAGCCGGTGTGGCGCAGCGATTCTGATGCGTTTCAGTGATAAGGGGCAAGGCAATAAGAAATCTGTCGTTATTGAACTCCGCGACACTGGCGGTGGATTACCGCGATTTTCTTCCTAGAATAGTGGTTTTGATTAAAAGTGAACGCAAACGCATAGCCACTTAGGCCGCTTCAAATATTTTTCAATGCACCCAATATTGATCTGAAAAATCAGGGGGCAAACTACATTTTTTTGTAAAAATAATAAACAGTCAAAATGACAAATAACCATAAACCCAAAATGTGACCAAAAATCGATATTTTGACATTTTGGATCAATTCGGAGGGAAGATTTATGTTCATGTTCTTGTTTTTTTTTTAAGCGAAAATGTATGTTTTTAAGAGCTCTAAAAAGAGCTCCGATAGTGTAGTGGTAAGCATGGTTGCCTCTCACCCCAGTTAGACGGAGTATGATCCCAGACAGTCCCGGTGGCATTTTTCGAGACGAGATTTGTCTGACCACGCCTTCCGTCGGATGGGGAAGTGCACCTCTGTGCAAAAAATAAAAGCATTCGCTGATGTAGTTTTCGAGATACAGCTCTTTTAAGATGTTATCTAACTAACGATGGGTCGCATGATGGACCCGGACATAATTTTTACTGAAATATCTGAGATCCGGCCTCCAAAAAGTGCATAAATAACACTTAAGTGCTAATAACTTTCGATAGGGTTGTCAGATCCTTGATGTTTTAGGCTCATTTTAAAGGTCTTTCGATTATCTAACTAACGATGGGTCGCATGATGGACCCGAACATCATTTTTACTGAAATATCTGAGATCCGGCCTCCAAAAAGTGTATAAATAACACTTAAGTGCTAATAACTTTTGATAGGGTTGTCAGATCTTCAATGTTTAGGCTCATTGGAAAGGTCTTATTAATACCTTTCTGAGAATGTATAACATGATAGGGTTTCTTGCAAAAACCACCCTTTTTACAATCTTCCGGACATACGCCAAAATTATTTTTTAGCATAACTTTTGAAGTACTTAACTAAACTTGCTGATTTTAAATAGAGACCTATGGGACCCCAAGATGGATCGAATGAGACTAATACGGTCAAAATCCGTTCATCCAGTCCGGAGATAATCGAGTGACAATTTTTTTGTCCACCCACCTACACACATCCACACAGACATTTGCTCAGAACATGATTCTGAGTCGATAGGTATACGTGAAGGTGGGTCTACGAGGTCGAATTAAGAAGTTCATTTTACGAGTGATTTTATAGCCTTTCCTCAGTAAGGTGAGGAAGGCAAAAACTCGTAAAATCGATTGTAAAGTATTCTGAGTACATCGCATAATAATTATGTTTTTTCAATCAAATAAAGACTTTTTAATCCACGGTTGCAAATGAGCGAGCAAGCCCGAAGCTGTGCTACCTGTGAATTGACAAGTAGCTGGTGCTCGCTTCTGCTCATCGCATGCGCTCGCGCTCAAGGAGTGCTCTCTTTTTTTTTTGAAGAGCATACCGTCCCTCTAGCTTCAATACAAAATTTATAAAAAATATCTTCATCCATTAGTATTAAGAATAGTCTGTTCCAGTCTCTATTTTTCACAAGATATTACCTCAAAAAAAACCTCGAAAAAAGTTATTATCGTTTACCCGCATTAGGTAAAAAACTACCGCTCATTTTGCTGAATGAGCAAAACATGAGCGCGAGCGATGAGTATTTTCGCTATATGAGCAAACATGAGCACGAGCTAACGTGAGCCAGCTCGCGTAACTCCTTCTCACGAATGAGTGAAAAAAAAGCTCGCTCATGAGCGCACGAGCGCTCAAAATCACAACACTGTTTTTATGAATTCATTGATATTTTGTAAATTATTGACAGTAGCATAATTGTAATTTTGTGATGGTTTTCGCAAAAACTTGGCTTGAATTTAAAAAATTGTTTTTACACTTTTTGCCTTCCTGTAAAGACTTTTTTAGCATCTTTCGAGAATAAAATTAGAATTTGGTAGCTTTTGAAATCAAGAGAATATCTTTAAAAATATTAAACTGCACAGTGCAAGGAATTTTCCTAGTGCGTAGTATTCCAAAAAGCAGTTTTTACCTTACATATTTTTGTGTGTACTAATTAGTACATAATTTTCGAGTAGGAATCTCGCAATCGAGAACGCCAAGGCAATGCTGTAGAGCGAATATTTTTTCTTAGTACATAAAAAGCAGAGCAGACCTTGGCTCTAGTAGTGGATGAAGAGAGGAGGGAAGATGGGAAATAAAATTAAAAAAAAACTCAAATCCTTACTCTCAACTTTTTAAATTAAAATGTATCACAAATTACTCTAATTAATAACTCTAATGCAAAAAAGTCAATGATTTATTAATTTTGTTGGTGACGATCTTTGTTTTGCACCCTAGTATTGTACGATCAGTACCTTGCTGGACTCCGTCGTTGGAAACGACCGTCGGCTCAACGACTGACGAAATAGACGGCGGGCCAGATGCGGGCATAAAAATGTCCTAACCTATTTTCGTTGGCCTCAACAAAAATCTAGAGTTTTTTTTAAAGGTCATTTAATTTACTGATCTTTTTCTACCTAAACTACAGATACTACTAGAGGGTGACGATTCTCGAGATTACCAATTTCCCGGGAATCGAGAGTTGAATTTGGATATTTCCCGGGAATTCCCGGGACCCGGGAGTGTTTTTAACTATGCCAATAGTGCCAATAATGTATAAAGAAAAGTTATAAATATGTTTCTTTTCAATGAATTCAGTTTTGATTTATTCATACTTATTCTATGAAACGATAATTTGTAGCCTCATTATTTTTGGGAACTAGGTTTTGTGTGGAGGACACATAATTGAAGGGCGCCTGTACACGGTAAGTCGACATTGTCTATGTCGACTCGGCGCTAGCCGATGACAGCGCACGGATGACAGGGGCAGTTCGATCGAGTACGCAGCGCGAGCAAGACGTGCACGACAGTCAGACAGCACCCTGCGTGATGGGCGACTTCCTGGGTCAATTCGCGGCTACACATTTTGGCGACCGTGACAGGACATTTAGTCAAGGCTAAAAACCCAAAAATAGCATGTCTAACGGCAAATCGTGTAACCGGCCAGGTTTTGATGGATCTAGGCTAAATCGACCCTGCTGAGTCCGAATATCGCGGTCACGAAGCCGGATTCCTTAAGGGAAGCGAGATATTCAAGATGGCGACCAATATGGCGGCTATATAGAGAAGTCAACAATATCACAGTATGAAGGTTGTCGACGCGTCGATTTTAACTAATTTCGGGTCGCTGAACCCGAATATGACCATGAAAATCGGTCACGGCGACCCAGGAGCGTGTAATCCAAGATGGCGTCCAATATGGCGAATAGTGAATCTTCAAGTATTTTTATACAACATGTAAAAGGCTTGTGACCGATCAAAATTAACTAATTTGGGGTCGCTAAACCCGAATATGATCATGAAAATCGGTCACGGAGACCCAGTAACGTGTAATCCAAGATGGCGTCCAATATGGTGAAGAGAGAATCTTCAAGTATTTTTAAACAAGATGTAACAGGCGTGTGACCGATCAAATTTAACTAATTTGGGGTCGCTGAACCCGAATATGATCATGAAAATCGGTCACGGCAACCCAGTAGCGTGTAATCCAACATGGCGTCCAATATGGCGAATAGTGAATCTTCAAGTAATTTTAAACAACATGTAACAGGCTTGTGACCGATCAAATTTAACTAATTTGGGGTCGCTGAACCCGAATATGACCATGAAAATCGGTCACGGCGACCCAGGAGCGTGTAACCCAATATAGCGTCCAATATGGCGAATAGTGAATCTTCAAGTAATTTTTATACAAGATGTAACAGGCTTGTGACCGATCAAATTTAACTAATTTGGGGTCGCTGAACCCGAATATGACCATGAAAATCGGTCACGGAATCCCAGGAGCGTGTAATCCAAGATGGCGTCCAATATGGCGAAGAGAAAATCTTCAAGTATTTTTTAACAAGATGTAACAGGCTTGTGACCGATCAAATTTACCTAATTTGGGGTCGCTGAACCCGAATATGACCATGAAAATCGGTCACGGCGACCCAGGAGCGTGTAATCCAAGATGGCGTCCAATATGGCGAAGAGAAAATCTTCAAGTATTTTTTAACAAGATGTAACAGGCTTGTGACCGATCAAATTTACCTAATTTGGGGTCGCTGAACCCGAATATGACCATGAAAATCGGTATCGGCGATCCAGCTGCGTGTAACCCAAGATGGCGTCCAATATGGCGAATAGTGAATCTTGAAGTATTTTTAAACAACATGTAACAGGCTTGTGACCGATCAAATTTAACTAATTTGGGGTCGCTGAACCCGAATATGACCATGAAAATCGGTCACGGCGACCCAGTAACGTGTAATCCAAGATGGCGTCCAATATGTCGAAGAGAAAATCTTCAAGTATTTTTAAACAACATGTAACAGGCTTGTGACCGATCAAATTTAACTAATTTGGGGTCGCTGAACCCGAATATGACCATGAAAATCGGTCACGGCGACCCAGGAGCGTGTAATCCAAGATGGCGTCCAATATGGCGAATAATGAATCTTCAAGTATTTTTAAACAACATGTAACAGGCTTGTGACCGATCAAATTTAACTAATTTGGGGTCGCTGAACCCGAATATGACCATGAAAATCGGTCACGGTGACCCAGGAGCGTGTAATCCTAGATGGCGTCCAATATGACGAATAATGATTCTTCAAGTATTTTTAAACAAGATGTAACAGGCTTGTGACCGATCAAATTTACCTAATTTGGGGTCGCTGAACCCGAATATGACCATGAAAATCGGTCACGGCGACCCAGGAGCGTGTAACCCAAGATGGCGTCCACTATGGCGAAGAGAGAATCTTCAAGTATTTTTAACAACATGTAACAGGCTTGTGACCGATCAAATTTAACTAATTTGGGGTCGCTGAACCCGAATATGACCATGAAAATCGGTCACGGCGACCCAGGAGCGTGTAACCCAAGATGGCGTCCACTATGGCGAAGAGAGAATCTTCAAGTATTTTTAACAACATGTAACAGGCTTGTGATCGAACAAATTTGACTAATTTGGGGTCGCTGAACCCGAATATGACCATGAAAATCGGTCACGGCGACCCAGTAGCGTGTAATCCGAGATGGCGTCCAATATGGCGAAGAGAGAATCTTCAAGTATTTTTAAACAACATGTAACAGGCTTGTCACGGCGACCCAGGACCGTGTAATCCAAGATTGCGTCGAATACTTGAAGATTCTCTCTTCGCCATATTGGACGCCATCTTGGATTACACGCTACTGGGTCGCCGTGACCGATTTTCATGGTCATATTCGGGTTCAGCGACCCCAAATTAGTTAAATTTGATCGGTCACACGCCTGTTACATCTTGTTTAAAAATACTTGAAGATTCACTATTCGCCATATTGGACGCCATCTTGGATTACACGCTCCTGGGTCGCCGTGACCGATTTTCATGGTCATATTCGGGTTCAGCGACCCCAAATTAGGTAAATTTGATCGGTCACAAGCCTGTTACATGTTGTTTAAAATTACTTGAAGATTCACTATTCGCCATATTGGACGCCATCTTGGATTACACGCTACTGGGTCGCCGTGACCGATTTTCATGGTCATATTCGGGTTCAGCGACCCCAAATTAGTTAAATTTGATCGGTCACACGCCTGTTACATCTTGTTTAAAAATACTTGAAGATTCTCTCTTCACCATATTGGACGCCATGTTGGATTACACGCTACTGGGTCGCCGTGACCGATTTTCATGGTCATATTCGGGTTCAGCGACCCCAAATTAGTTAAATTTGATCGGTCACAAGCCTGTTACATGTTGTTTAAAATTACTTGAAGATTCACTATTCGCCATATTGGACGCCATCTTGGATTACACGCTACTGGGTCGCCGTGACCGATTTTCATGGTCATATTCGGGTTCAGCGACCCCAAATTAGTTAAATTTGATCGGTCACACGCCTGTTACATCTTGTTTAAAATTACTTGAAGATTCACTATTCGCCATATTGAACGCCATCTTGGATTACACGCTCCTGGGTCGCCGTGACCGATTTTCATGGTCATATTCGGGTTCAGCGACCCCAAATTAGGTAAATTTGATCGGTCACAAGCCTGTTACATGTTGTTTAAAATTACTTGAAGATTCACTATTCGCCATATTGGACGCCATCTTGGATTACACGCTACTGGGTCGCCGTGACCGATTTTCATGGTCATATTCGGGTTCAGCGACCCCAAATTAGTTAAATTTGATCGGTCACACGCCTGTTACATCTTGTTTAAAAATACTTGAAGATTCTCTCTTCACCATATTGGACGCCATGTTGGATTACACGCTACTGGGTCGCCGTGACCGATTTTCATGGTCATATTCGGGTTCAGCGACCCCAAATTAGTTAAATTTGATCGGTCACAAGCCTGTTACATGTTGTTTAAAAATACTTGAAGATTCATTATTCGCCATATTGGACGCCATGTTGGATTATACGCTACTGGGTTGCCGTGACCGATTTTCATGGTCATATTCGGGTTCAGCGACCCCAAATTAGTTAAATTTGATCGGTCACAAGCCTGTTACATGTTGTTTAAAAATACTTGAAGATTTTCTCTTCGCCATATTGGACGCCATGTTGGATTACACGCTACTGGGTCGCCGTGACCGATTTTCATGGTCATATTCGGGTTCAGCGACCCCAAATTAGTTAAATTTGATCGGTCACACGCCTGTTACATCTTGTTTAAATATACTTGAAGACTCTCTCTTCGCCATATTGGACGCCATCTTGGATTACACGTTACTGGGTCGCCGTGACCGATTGTCATGGTCATATTCGGGTTCAGCGACCCCAAATTAGTTAATTTTGATCGGTTACAAGCCTGTTATATCTATATATATAAAAAATTTCGACGGTTTTGTTCGAACGCGCATCGGAGTGTCAGATCGAGGTGCTTTTTGTTGCGTTGGGTTCGTATAAGCCCAAAGAAGGTTCTTACGTTAACTAATTGACACTTTGGCCACTCTGGAACCGATTCCGGAGCATCGGCAAATTGTATGGAGAAAGTTACGTAAAATCATATTTTGATCACAGGAGGCTGAATAGGCAAAAAATCAAAAAACGTCAACAAACGAAAAAAAGGCAGAACGAAGTTTGTCGGGTAAGGCTTGTGTTGTATAAAAATACTTGAAGATTCATTATTCGCCATATTGGACGCCATGTTGGATTACACGTTCCTGGGTCGCCGTGACCGATTTTCATGGTCATATTCGGGTTCAGCGACCCCAAATTAGTTAAATTTGATCGGTCACACGCCTGTTACATCTTGTTTAAAAATACTTGAAGATTCTCTCTTCACCATATTGGACGCCATCTTGGATTACACGTTACTGGGTCGCCGTGACCGATTTTCATGGTCATATTCGGGTTCAGCGACCCGAAATTAGTTAAAATCGACGCGTCGACAACCTTCATACTGTGATATTGTTGACTTCTCTATATAGCCGCCATATTGGTCGCCATCTTGAATATCTCGCTTCCCTTAAGGAATCCGGCTTCGTGACCGCGATTTTCGGACTCAGCGGGGTCGGTTTAGTCTAGATCCATCAAAACCTAGCCTGTTACATGATTTGCCGTTAGACACAAGAAAATGAGCCCTTTTTCGATTCCGTGCCTTGACTAATTTGTTTGTCCGAAACGACATGCAAATGATTTCTTCATGCATCATGCAATAGCGCAAAACTCCCAGGAAGTCGCTCACAGGCGGGTTGAAAAACTCTGAAATTTTTAATCTGCTAAGATGGCTGAGTGGTATTTCAAGTGTTGGAAAGAGTAAAGTTGTTTGTGTATTAGTATTGGAAAGTTGTATCAGGCGAAATCAGAATTGTGGTTTGAAAGAACCGGAAAGGTGGGTAATAGAGTTATCTAAGCCCGTGCTCACGCACACTAGCACACCATTTGTTTTGCTGGCTGGTACAAATTTTAACCTCACTTTTTTCGTGTACGTACACGCAATACATGCGCACGTAGATAACTCTATAGTATCAGTGTGAGTTTGAGAAAGCTGATGTGAGTTTGTGTCTTGGACCGCTCGATGGTTTTGTGTGTATTGGAGAGCACCTTTGAGAACCGCTCAGAAAAATAATAGTGATTCCGGCGCGAATCACTAGAGGTTGTTGTGTGAGTTGGAGACCGCAACACCGGAGCGCGTTTTGAAAACCGCTCGAAATTGAAAGCAAAAAAGAGTGAAGTCTGATGGACCACTCGTCAATGGTGTGTGTGAGAGTTAGAGACCGCAACACCAGAGCGCGTTTTGAAAACCGCTCGAAAATGAATGCGAAAAAGAGTGAAGTCTGATGGACCACTCGTCAATGGTGTGTGTGAGAGTTAGAGACCGCAACACCAGAGCGCGTTTTGGAAACCGCTCGAAATTGAAAGCAAAAAAGAGTGAAGTCTGATGGACCACTCGTCAATGGTGTGTGTGAGAGTTAGAGACCGCAACACCAGAGCGCGTTTTGAAAACCGCTCGAAAATGAATGCGAAAAAGAGTGAAGTCTGATGGACCACTCGTCAATGGTGTGTGTGAGAGTTAGAGACCGCAACACCAGAGCGCGTTTTGAAAACCGCTCGAAATTGAAAGCAAAAAAGAGTGAAGTCTGATGGACCACTCGTCAATGGTGTGTGTGAGAGTTAGAGACCGCAACACCAAAGCGCGTTTTGAAAACCGCTCGAAATGGAGCACCCGCAGTCGAGCAGTTTTTTGACAGTTCGCTCCATAAGACTGTCTGCAGCGCGAAGTTTTATAATTGTTTCAAATTGCGAGCAGTTTTAAATTTTTAGAACTGGAGGAAATGAAACTAGAACACGGTGCTCGCAACGCGCTGATCTATATGTTGTTTCAAAAAAATGCTTTTAATTGTGTGCGTATGATTATCAACACAGCATCATAGTGTGTGTGTAAGAATACGTGGATATCTCTATATATCTGATTTTTTTTTTGAAACTGAGTTCTATTCCAGTTCCAAATCGTCTCACGTTTGAAACAAACTCGTCGAGCAGTTTTATTCCGGTTTCAAAATACTGCTCGAAAAATAAAACTGCAACTCCGCGTTGCGGGTGGTCTGTTTCAGTTCTATTTGAAAAATGAAACAGCTAGAACAAAGTAGAGCCGCGTTGCAACCAGTCTAAGAAATACATTGTGGAAAAAAGCAAAAACTGCTCGAATGGAAGTGCTCCATTGAAAGCAAAAAAAGAGTGAAGTCTGATGGACCACTCGTCAATGGTGTGTGTGAGAGTTGGAGACCGCAACACCGAAAAGAAAGAAAGGGTGTTATTAGGTGGACCATTCGTCGAGTGTGTTGTTTTTCTTAAGGTTGTTTATGACCGCTCCGGCCAGGCTCGGTGGTGCAGGGGTAAGTGCACGCAGAAAAATAAGGCATATTTGAATCAACAAAAAGTTTTGTTGATTCGAAAATCATGATTTTTGTTGACTCAACGCTAAACGTCAAAGCAGCTTTTTCAAAACAACAAAAGAATTTTGTTGAATTGAGAAAATCAAGGTTTGTTTCAACGCAAAATCGGCGTTGATTATATTCAACAAAAATTTTGTTGATTCAAACCTCGTGCAGGCTGATTCTACAAAACATTTTTCTGCGTGTGTGATTGCCTCTCATCTCAGTTGGACTGGGATGGTCTCGGTTGCATTTTTCGAGACGAGATTTGTCTTATCACTCCTTTCCGTCTGCAGGAAAATAAATGTTGGCCCCGGTCTAACCTCGAAATTAGGTCGTTAGATCAGTCGAGGTCGTCTCCCTGGGTCCTGTCTCGGTAGAGTCGATGGTAGGCAGTTGGACTCATAATCCAAAGGTCGTCGGTTCGAATCCTAGTGTGAATGGAAGCTTATGTATAAAAAGAGGTCTCGCAATCGAGAACGCCAAGGCAATGCTGTAGAGCAGTGTTTCTCACCCCTGAGGAATTCATTTTTGGGGGGGGAATGTGGTTGCTATTGAAATTCTCTGCTTTTAACGTTTTGCAAAAAAAAATATTTTTTTTATATTTTTTTTATTTTTCGTAAAATACATGAATTTATTTTTTCTTCGTTTTCTTTTTTGAAGATGTCTACGATATATTTGACGCAAAATAAAAATTTATAAATGTGTGTTGAAGAAATCGATTTCTTTGAATTTCCACATGAACAGGTCATAAATATTTTGCTCTCGTTTTCAAAATTTGCTGTTTTAAATGTTTGCGATACAGAATTCACTGACAATATTTCAAACATGAGCAGGGCATTAGTTTTTCTTAAATAATTTTCTTCGAGTTCTCGATCTTTTTTCAAGACTTTGTTTTTATATTTTTTTATCAGGTTATGCATTCCATTCATTCCATTGAGTTGATACTAAATTAAAAATTTAAGGGGGAATTAAGGTATTGACAATATCCTAACGGTGGAATTGGTCGAAAAAGGTTAAGAACCACTGCTGTAGAGTGAACAGTTAATTTTATTTATTTATTTATTTATTTGTCACCGTTCCGAAAAAGTAAGGCATAGTTTTATCGATAGTGATGTGTTTTTGATCTTGGGTCTTAAGCAAACGACTATTTTTAAACTTGATTTGCTTTTACCGAAATAAAAAGAGCTAATAATTTTCAGGCGTACCGCTTGAGTATGCTCGTATAATAATTTTGCTCGTGTGAAAAAGCCAGCGATCTGCAGTTCTTACCAACACTTATAATGTAGGCGCGTCCCCCATCAACACTTTCAGAGAGAAGAATATGTTGGTACAATTACAATTTATGAAGCGTCCATGGTGCTGTGGTAGCGTGTCGGAGCAACAACCAAGAAGCTGATGGTTCAATCTTCGTACTATTCAGGTTTTTTTAAATTCCGTAATACAATCAAACAGCCATCGGTAATGTCGATTATTGTCGGTAATAGGCAAAATTGTCAAATCCCTATACCTCAAAGAATGCAGATTTTGATATACTTAAATGTAGATTTGGAACAAAATGAGGCGACAACTGTTTGATCCGTTAACAAAAAGGCTAAAAGAATGCTGTAAATAGCATGAGGAGTCGAAAGTCAAGTAGATGTTTAATCGCTAGAAAATAACTTTGGTTCAAATTCCACCATCTACACATTATAAGAGTTTACTTAGTCCTAGTCAATTATACAGCACGGTACTTTGCTTTACAGTTCACGGTACTTTGCTGTGCAGTTCACGTATTAGTTATTATGTTATGCTTAATGTTAACAAAGTAAATCATTCTCAAAACCTGTGACTAAACTCTTGAAGAGCTTCGAAGCCGAAAACAGGACTGATTGAGTGACAATTAACTACTTAACTGGGGTAGTCTTCCCTAAAGTGTCCAGTTAAGGTCAAACTCTTGGATGTCCAGAATCGAACCCATAAGAATAACTATCACTGGTTGTGTTGGCTTGAGCCAAGGATCGAACACTCTATCTACCGCTTGAATAACGGTAGCACAAAGCCACATGGATTGGACAGATGCTTATCAGATTGCTCATCATGTTGAGATTTAAGAAAATGTAGCACCCAAAACATCGTTCAGTAATTTGAATGGCTATAGTTTTCTTTTCTTTTATTTTGGAGAGAAAGGGAGATGTGTGGAGGACACATAATTGAAGGGCGCCTGTACACGGTAAGTCGACATTGTCTATGTCGACTCGGCGCTAGCCGATGACAGCGCACGGATGACAGGGGCAGTTCGATCGAGTACGCAGCGCGAGCAAGACGTGCACGACAGTCAGACAGCACCCTGCGTGATGGGCGACTTCCTGGGTCAATTCGCGGCTACACAGGTTTGATCTACCTTTTATTTTTTTTCCTGAATCTGCAAATACAACTTGTTGTTCGAACTTATTATTAGATTTTTGTGAAGCAAAAAAATAGCTAATATAATTTCCCAATATCGGGATTTTTGCAATTTGATAAATAGCGACTCAAAACAACAATTCCAGAGTTTTTTTTAAGGACCAATAAACTGTTGTCTTTCATATGTTTATAGCACCTAATAAAAAAAACTCTAGAATTTAAAATTGTTTTTTTAAGGTCAACTGTAAATATTCATTGAAGAAATAGTAATCAGGAAAACCCGAATGTTCACATTTGGCGGACCTTAACTTTACAAAGATTGCCAAAGTTTTTTTCTTCCAAAATATAATTTAATATTGGGGTTGAAGCGAAACACAAAATGAATTATTGACATGAAAGAAGGCGAAATTAAATTAATAAGAATTAAAAAAAACTAGATTATAAGGATTGCTATGCTTGAAAGAGGATATGGAAATTATACTGATCTTGAAAAGGCTTTTCCCTCTTAGAAATAATGAATAAAAAAATATATTTAAAAAACATTAGACTTCCTTCCTGGAGTCTAACTGCTAAATATGTTTTAAGGAATATTATAGAATCCACATTGTTTTAGGTTCTCTCAATTATAGTTATTGGAATTTTTGATAAGTTTCTTCTTTCTGAATAAGAAGATAAGAGAAGCATTAATGCCAATATTGGTTCATTCGAACTTGAACATCTTATATTTAACATTCAATGTTCTAAACAATTTCAAATTTCCAAATCTTTTTTTTCTGGTTAGCTTCAGTTTGCTTCGATATTTATAAAATTAAAATTTCCCGGGAGTCTCGAGCAAATTTCCCGGGAATCGAGAGGTCCAAAAATGGTCGATTTCCCGGGAATTTTTTCCCGGGAATTCCCGCTCGTCACCCTCTAGATACTACTAAAATGTATACAGTTAAAATGTTATGATAATCTCATAGAAGCCAAGTAACACTTTTCCTCAAATACACAAATTTTGGAACACCCTATTAACTGGACCACCCTAATGTTACTACTGTACTGACCCTGATCAACTTTTCGGAAGATGACAAAGCTGTTATTCAAAAGTGTGGTATCTAAGAGTTTTGTTTAAAAAGATTTCGGTTATGGATCATTGTGATATGGTACCACTATGACATTTTATTTGTTAAGATTTACACACATACAAATTCAAAATTCCAATCTACCTTTGATATAAAAAAATACAATTTCAACAATTAAAAAAAAATATTTATAAAATAATAATTTATGAACCACCCTAATGTACTTAGTTTTTATTTCATGAAAAATAAATGAATTTTTTGAGTTCAGCTGCTCAAAATAACCCTATTATGACATATTTCTGGATTATCATTTAAAAAGGGTGCATAAGCATTTTGACAGTTGGAATTATTTTGCAAATTCTGAGCCTCGTTCTGAGCCCAAAGGTAACTATTCAACAACAAAACCCGCAGTGTTAAAAGGTAACTATTGTTTCACATTTCGAGTTCTGTGAAAAAGTTACATGTTGGGTCCGAATTTTCAAAAAAGTTCCAGCTATGAAAATGCTTATCCGCCATGGTATAGCAAAAACTGTCAAGGAATTATTCAGATAAATATTTTTGTTAAACGTTTAAAAGTTTACGAAATGTCAAGTTACGAACAATATCGTTGTCAGTGTTTTAACGAAAACATTTCTAGAGTTTTTTATTGGAAAGGTCCTATAAATACAAGCACAACGCAAGGTTTTCATAAGATTTAGAAAGCCTATGGATCTTTTATTTGATAAATATGTTTTGAAAGGAATTTGAAAAGAACAATTATTGACAATCAAGTTTGAACTGAGGCAAACCCGGAAAATTATGCAAGTTATCCCTTTAAAATCAAACTGACAGTTTAAAAAAATGTCTAATTAGCAAAAGCTTTGGCCCAAACAAAAAATCAATTATACTTATGCGAAAAATTCCGTACACAAATTCCGGCCTGTTAAAAATCCGCGGAGAGTGTCGAAAATCCGTACGATAAGGAATAAATCCGTAGAGTTGGTAGCCTTAGTCATGTCTGTAACATAACCAACTTTTTTTTTTAAGAATTCTGATTCCTTGCACAATCAACTAATACTGTTTCAATTTCACCTTCAGCAAACCGAAGCCGAGTCGATCCGCCTGAGCGGGGACACCTACACGGACACCACCGGCGACTCACCGGACTGCATCTGCGTTCCGAGCGACCGCTGCAACAGCACCGTTTCCGGTCAACAGGGCAGGTAAGAAAAGATATTTCTTCCAGGGAAATTTCGGACTTAAAAAAACTTGCAAATTAGATAATTGTTGTATTATAAATCTAACAAAGTCTCTGATTTATTACACGAACCGCGCGTCCTCTACCTCGGAGGGCGATTGGCAGCCTACGGCTAGCCGTAAAAAAACATTACAGCGATTAAAATTAAGCCTTAACACAAGTGGCGGTCGTCGACGACTGATGACCGGGCGCTTCTTCTCCACAGTGACTTCAGGCGGAAGATTCGCCCGGAACCAAAACGCGGAACCCGCAAAAGTGATCAACAACTCGGGTTTCCCTCCCATTTTGGCGCGACTTCCATTTTCGACCTGCTTACACAAACTGCTCCGTACTGTTCGCCTGCAGCTCCATCAATCGCCACGCCGACCGCGGGTTCAGATCGTTCGGATCCCGGCACAGCACCCACACGTAATTACAGCGCATCACCTTCTCCGGGTCGCCCTCGACGACCGCGTTCTTACTGTCCCGCACGCACATGATCTGCTGCGTCTGGAACGTCACGATCAGCACCGGGCCCTGCTCCATGACCTTGCCCATCGCCAGGTCCACGTTCTCGATGTCCAGGATCTTCGAGTCGAGGAAGAAGCCCGCCTTCTGGGCTTGCGCGATCGGCGTCGCGATGATGTTGTACGTACTCTCGAAGCACCAGTCCTTCAGGATCTCCAGGTCGCCGCGGATCATCGCCTCCAGGATGTTCGGAATAATGTCGTTCTCGCAGTCGCGCAGGAACTGCTTCTGGTCGAAGCTCGGGTCGATCTTGCAAATCTCCGTCAGCGTCTCCGACAGTTCCGTCTTGGAGAACAGGTTTCCCATCACGTCGCTGACCTTGTCGGTGAGGAGGCGCGACGCGCGGATCATCGGGTTCTCCGACTCGTCGTACTGCATCTTCCAGCTGAGGACCTGCGGGGACGGGAGAATCGAAAACATACTGTAGTATTTGAATCAAAGACGGGCGCATCTCAAACACGGACGTGAACTTCAAGTATCATTTCGATCTCGGTCTTAAAAGAAGCAGCCTTCGTTAGGGAATTCTTGTAAACATCACCGTTCCCTTTGTTACGGAATAGTCTATGCTGTCCGGTCGCAAACGTATTTACACGCTGGAATATTCAGCAACACACTCCCTGACTAGTTCCAGGTGCTACGTTCCCAATGCAATCTTGTCGCTGGCTAAGGGACCATCCATAAACCACGTGGACACTTTAGGGGGGGGGGGGGGGGGCAAAAAGTTACAAAAAAATAAATATATTTAAATTTAAATTTCGATCCATTGGTTTCTAAATTTCAATGAAAACGTCTATCAAAATGCATTACACACCTATCCAGTTGTTTTGTAATAATTAGTTTTAAAACATCTTAAAATTTACGAAAAACAAATTTTCCGAGGAAAAAAAGTTTTTGCGAGGGGACAAACAAAATATGTTTTTCAAATAACTTCAAAATGTCAATGGAAATTTAAGTGAAGTCATTTTTAGCATGTTTGGGTTGATTTAAAAATCTATTGAATTTTTAAATGTGTTCGATGTTTATTAAAGTTTTTTTTCACTACAATTTTTGTTTTCGTTAAATCTTACATTTAAAAAAAAAACTAATGATTGCAAAACAACTGAACTAGTGTAAAAATCATTTAAACACTTTTTCAATATATTTTGTCGGCACGGCCAGAGCCGAGGGACAAAAATTTAGAAAAATACTTGCATCGGGCTAATCGTCTGCAAAAAAAAGAACTTCGATTTTTTTTAGGTTTTATTTCCTAATTTTATAAGTTCCTTGAATTGCTTAGTTTTATATTATTTTTATATTCGTTTTTCCTGTTTTAATCAACTCCCTTATTTTTTTATTTTTTGAACTGATGAATTTTGACTTAATGTCTTTGATTTCTAGAATTTTTCAAACTTCTTGAATTTCTCAAATTTTTGTGAATACGAACCAAACATTTCATTAGGTCTAAAACCGCGATTCGAGAAAATCGCAGGCGAAATTTGGACAACGTTTTTTTTTTCAATTTCTATTTGAAAAAGAAGCTTGACGGATGGTATTTTTACTGACTATACGAGAATATATACATCGTTTTCAACAACCCTTTTAAATCCGTTTTCAGCAACCCTTTTTTAGTTTGGCAAAGTGTTTTTTTTTTTCAAATTGATTTTGTAGTGAAGGACTAAGCTAAGAATGTATGAAAAGTTCATTTTATAACAAAAACATTTCCTCAATTAGGCCGATGCAAATATTAAAAAAAGTTTTTGTCCCTCGGCCCTGGCCGAGGTCAAGGGGGGGGCAAAAAAATAAATAAATATAAAAATTTAAATAACAAGCCATAGTCTTCACATTTAAATGAAAAAAGTGTTTTAAAATGCATTTTACACTAGTTCAGTTGTTTTGCAATCATTAGTTTTCAAAAAATCTAAGATCTGACAAAAACAAAAATTCGTTCGTTTTCGTTTTCGTTTTACGGAGCAAGGTGGGGGACGCGGCCTCAAGTCAGTCCAAGTCCGGTTTCTTGTGGAAAAAAGGGTAGTGGCCGAACTAGTATTGCATACCAAATGAACACCACCGGAAGATATAGGGGATCGGGAGGGGGGAGGTGAAAGAAAATTAGTGTTGATGTGAGTAGTAAGAACTTGGATGATTTGAGCAGTTACGGTAATCTAAGTTTAACACTGAATAAAGAAAATCTGAAATTGTGATTCAAAGTAAGAAGGCCCGGAATAAATTAAATTATTAGTTAATTAAATAAGAAAATGTAACTAATCGGAGATCTATACAAAAGAAACCTATGATGTATTCCAAATTTAAAGGAAATAAAAAATACTAGAGAAAAAAAGATGAAAACTAACTGCCGACCTGTCACGTCCGTCAATAGTCTTGTCGTACATTACAACTAGAAACAGATCTGCCAATGAAATGTTACACTTCGTTCAAATCAACTAATCATTTAAGTCCAATTATTCATCTACGGAAAACTATCTAACTTTAATCAACAACCTAAACTAAACTGTCTGAAAGTAAATTTAATCTCAAATCCCCGAATGTTTTATTATAACGCCAAATAAGGTAAAGGATCTTGTTTTTAAACCAGTCTTGCCGCTTCCAAAAACCAATAAACATAAATGAACAGTTCATAAGTTGAACACTAGTAATTAAGACGACTATTTCATGCCATTCATTTCATTAGGGCATAGAGCTTTGCAAACAAGAGTGCATCTCTATTATACCTTATGTAAACTGTCATTTGAGTGAAGGAGACACACTCCTGTTCACAAAACCCATGCGCCCTTTTGAAATGTTAGGCTCCATTTGATCGTCAAGGCTCCAGTAGACCCTCGATTCGCAACAATGGTCGATACAACCATAATCCGAAAACCGTTAGTTCAACAGATTAACGAATTTTGTCCGATATCATCGCACTATTGATTGACCGAGACTCTATGGAAATTTTGACATATCAAAATGCTACGTAATAAAATTTTTTTTTAAATAAATTTCAAAATCTATTCTATCCTACAATGCCTAGAAGAGGCCTCTGTTTCTGTTGTGAGTAAGCGCTGGTTTCAGAGTTCATTTTTCAATTTAAAAGGGGTGGGAGACGACTAATTTGCTTCATGAACTCCTACTCGGCCTTGGGACCACCTCTTAAGACACTGATGGCTCCTAGCTAGGAATTAAACCTAGACACAGCGTCGAGGCCCGCTTCGCATGGCAAAAATGTTGGCTGGGGGGAAGTGATATTATCACGAAATTTTATTTTAAAGCCAACATTGCTAACGGCGTCGAGGTCCTTACTCATGCCCAAGGAAGATCTGACAAAAACAAAAATTGTATCGAAAAAAAGGTTTTGCATCGAAAATTTTCAAAAAATCTTAAGATTTTTTAATAAACCCAAACATGCTAAAAATGATTTTAAACGCAGAAGAATGTATTTTAATTTGATTTCAGCTGGTTGCACTTGAATTTTCATTGAAATTTTGAAGTTTATTGTAAAAATATTTTTTTTGCCCCCTGATTTTTCGGGCCAATTTTGAAGGGGGGGGGGGGGTGACAAAAACTTTTAAAAATATTTGTACCAGCCTTACGAAAAACTAACGAAAAGGGACCATCCATAAACCACGTGGGCACCTTAAGTGGGGGGAGGGGGGTTTTCTGAATTTCCTAAATTTCTTGCATTTATGAAAAAAAAAAAAATGATGAATTTCTTAAATTAAATAGTTTTTTGGATCTCTTTAAATTTCTTGTTTTTTTTTTATTTTCAAAATGTCTAAATCAATGTCTTGCGCTAGAGGATGCTTACATCTGTCATGGCTTTAGTTATAAACTCACTAAGGCCATTTAACATTGTTTTGCTAGATTTTTTTCATAATTTCATAAATTTTGTGACTTTTTTTTCAAATTTTATATTTTTTTTAGTTTTCGAAAAATTCTACAGTCCTGGAATAATCGAATCATAAACAAAAAAAATGTTTTTTTTTTATTTTTTTTATATTTAACATCAAATTCAAGTTCTGCAGTCCCATTTCAGTCAAATTTTAATTGTTGAATGCCTTTAAAATTAAAAAATGTATTTTTCCATTATTTCATCACCGCCATTATGGCCACCATCTTGAATTTAAAAATTCAAAATCACTTTAGAGAATCAAAAATAAGACAACGAAAAAAAAAATCTTGATTCGATTATCCGAAGTTTCGATTATCCGAAGTGAAATTTTGCCAAGGCCATCGGATAATCGAGTCTGGACTGTATTTGTATTTTAAAAATTTCTAAAAACATCCAAATTTACAAAAAAATCCATTTTTTTTATAAATTTAACGATTTTAAAAATTTGATATACTTTATTTTTAATTCTCAATGTTTTAAGATTTTTGAAATTTTTATTTTAAATTTTCAATGTTTTTACTTTTTGGTAAAACTTTTACGGTGTAAGACTTTCAAATAATGGACATTGGAAAAGAGCATGTGATTCTACCAAGCACCTAATGAAAAAAAAAATGTTTTTTTTTTTATTTTTTTTATATTTAACATCAAATTCAAGTTCTGCAGTCCCATTTCAGTCAAATTTTAATTGTTGAATGCCTTTAAAATTAAAAAATGTATTTTTCCATTATTTCATCACCGCCATTATGGCCACCATCTTGAATTTAAAAATTCAAAATCACTTTAGAGAATCAAAAATAAGACAACGAAAAAAAAATCTTGATTCGATTATCCGAAGTTTCGATTATCCGAAGTGAAATTTTGCCAAGGCCATCGGATAATCGAGTCTGGACTGTATTTGTATTTTAAAAATTTCTAAAAACATCCAAATTTACAAAAAAATCCATTTTTTTTATAAATTTAACGATTTTAAAAATTTGATATACTTTATTTTTAATTCTCAATGTTTTAAGATTTTTGAAATTTTTATTTTAAATTTTCAATGTTTTTACTTTTTGGTAAAACTTTTACGGTGTAAGACTTTCAAATAATGGACATTGGAAAAGAGCATGTGATTCTACCAAGCACCTAATGATGGCATATCATAAATTTGGCGTTAAATTACAGCTTTTAAAAAGCGTTTTCATCTGAAATTAAGTTGTGAACTGCTTAATGAAAAATGAGGAAGCCGGTTTCTCACAAAAGTTGTGTCGCAAATAAGTTGTTTGAGTAGTGAAATTTAGGGTAAGAGCTCTTAACCTGCCAAACATACGAGGATTTGCCCTAAGAAAAGAATTTCAATGTTTTGAAATTTTTCGAATTGTTTTCGACTAATTGAAATGAAAGTTTAAAAATTATTTTATCATGAAAAATAAATTGAAAACTTCATTTTCAGAATCTTGCAGGGAGATTTTCAACAACTTTGTAAGGGTGCAGTTGTTTGAGTTGAAGCCAAAATCGGTAGATTCGATTCTATTATTTATGAAATTAAGTTGAATGACACTTTTTTTAATTTTAGGTCATTGCAAAAAAAAAAATCAAGGTTTAAATCTGCCGAATATAAGCGGCCAAAAACTATGTTTCCAGAAAACTTTAACATTTTGAAATGCATTTTCTTGCGTTGAATATCGGAAATCAATGTTTTGGATTGTGTCGTCTACTTAGATATTTTGAAAACTTATGATGGCAAAACAGCTGGCCAGATAATAAAAGCATTTTACAACACTTTTTAATTCAAATATTTAAACATGGCTTGTAGTTTCAACTTTTTTTGTTGCTTTTGTTTCAGAAGATGTCGTCGTCGTTGTCTACCATTTTAATTTTTCCACAAATATTTTATCTGCTTCTCCCAGAAGCTTCCTTTTGGTTTTGCCTCTCTTCACAACAGTAGTAAATCCGTCATTGTCATTGTCCTCAGCGCTAGGAGCTACATCTACCATCATGAAAACTCACCTTATTCACGTACTGATTGTTGTTCTTAAAGTTCTCCCAGCTCTGGTAAAACTTGCTGTCCTTGTGCAGCTCCACGCCGAGCGCTTCCGTGTTCGCCTCGAACACCCGCGCCGCGTCCTCCATGCTGACCTCGACCCGTTTCCGCAACCGCTCGGGCGCCCGGTAAACCCGCGCCGAAATTCCCTGACTGTCAATCTCCTGCTTGACCGCTTTGGTCGCTTCGGAAATCCCCCGGAACGCTCCCGTTTCGCCCAGCTTTTGGCCCCTTTCGGCGATCGTTTCGCCCATGCCCTTGGCCGTCTTGCCAAGATCTTCGCCGATTTTGCCCGCCTTTTTGGCAAAGTCCGTTTTCGACACTTCGTCCACCACCTCCGAGACCCTCCCCCGGATTTTGTCCAGGTTGTCCTTGAGGACTTCGCTGCTCTTGGAGGCCTCACTTTCGACGGTGTTGAACTTTTGCCGGGCCGCTTTGAGGGCGTCCGATTCCTCGAGCTTTTGCGCTTCCTGCCGGAACTTTTTCAGATTCTCCTTCATCTCCTTGTTTTTGTCCAGCTCCTGCTTGATGTTGTCGAAGACCTTCGAGAAGAAACCCGGCGGCCGGTTCGAGTAGCACTGGAAAAACGAAGAGGAGGAAGATTCAGCGTTGTTATAAACAAGCTTCGTGACGTCAAAACAGACGATTACATCATCCGGGAAGGAAACTCACCGCAAGATTCTGCTGGAGGAACACATTGTTGGTGAAGGTGGAACCGCTGCCGCGGTGCAGGAACACGATCCGTCCGGCTTTGCCTAACCGTTGCTGTTGGATAATCGCAAAATTTAATCAAAAATCAATGCCAAAATGTTTCGAGAAGAGGAAAACACATGATTCAAGGTCGCGCTCTAGTTATCAGTAAAAAAAACCCTGTAATAAGCCACCTACCATGGTGGAAACAGCGTCCGGAACGTCTAATTGATTAAAATACTCAACACCGACAACAGTTTATTCGAATTTACGCAGAAAAAACTAGCAAAAATACATTTTCGGCCCGGAAGAAATCGCGAAACTCTGAAGAGATTTTTTGCACAACAGACCGCACCGTCGGGAAGAAGAGAACTGTCAACCAATATCATGACAGAACAGAAAGTGTCAAAGTTTGCGTTTCGGATTTTTGACGCGAGCTTGGCAGTGTTGGCAGCGTTCAAAAAGAAAAGGCAACAGCGATTTTTGAAATGACCGTTGGCAGCACAGATAATTAGGTGGAAAGAGATGAAACTTCATTAAAAATATTTATCACGACTTTTTGAAAGTGACGAAGGATTTGCAAGTATTATGAACAAATTTGATTGAAAATCTTTAATATATATTTTTAATTAAGCTTTTGTAGATTTTTTGCTTTTTAGGATTCTAAGATTAAATTAAAACAATGTAAATGGGCCAAAGCCGAAGTTTAAACAAAGGGTATATCTCTAGAATTTTAAAATTTTAGAATTTTAGAATTTTAGAATTTTAGAATTTTAGAATTTTAGAATTTTATACCCCGTTCGCACGGGCGAGTTATAGCCGATTTTAACGAAATGGTTTTAAGTTAAAACCAAGTTATATCCAACCCGTTCGCACGGGCCCGTGAGGTTTTAAGGGTTTTAACTATTTTGACAGATTACAGCAAGCTGTGATTATTTGGTGTTGTCATTTATTTTCGTTTTTTTTTGCGTTGATGCGGATCTTGACCATCCATGAGCATTTTTTCGGAAGCGCCTGGTTTTTTTGTTGGGAATTTTGCGCTTTCGGATTTGTTTGGAATGGCAGGTATTTTAAATTCAAATTTTCATAAGTTCAATGTGTTTTAAATAAGTTCTTTTTAAGAATTTGGGTTTGAATGCAGCCAACTCCGAAGGATCGAAGTTGGTCACCGCTGCAACCAACTGGGTTTCCGCTTTAAACTGGACGATCTGGTCGATTCGGAACTGCTTTTCACGAATCTGCCTCTGGCAAGTAGCTTTACACGGTTTTGTGATCGTTCTTGCCGCCCCTGGTTTCGTTGCCGCTCTCCGGCGAGGTGCGTTCCAGATCGAACTGCAGCACAGATAATTGGAGTACATAGATGCTGAACGCCAGCGAAACAATCGACACGCAACTTCACACGTCCCGGCGTAACTCGAACTGCTTCGAACTATCGTTCACCGAAAACACCCGAATCACCGTCCCCTTCTCGCTGGCCGCCGCCACTTCCGTACCCATCTGGCTGAACGCAATCACCGCTAGCGGAGAATCGTGCACTGGAGTCATCGTCTTGCCATGCAGGTTGACGGCATCGATTATCGGCACCGCTC
>NC_068937.1:29789369-29865692 GCF_016801865.2 Culex pipiens pallens | reverse complement strand
CCGTAACACCTTATAATGTGGCCCTCTTAAACCTTGCGGTTTCGTGAACGGATCCACAAGTGTGTATCGTTCTTTTTGCGACAAGACTCCGCCTCCCGGGTCTCCAAAGTGTGAAGGTATGGCACGGGGAGAGAGCACCGAATACCTATATTTACACTTAGAATTTTTTGCGTCCACCTCGGGATTCGAACCGGCGATCTATGGATTGTAAGTCCAGTGCGCGGTCCGATTGATCCACATAGGCAGACAATTAAAAAATTTTAAAATAAAATTGTACGATGAAAAATATAAATATAAACACGATTAACACATTGAAATCTTGAGTTTTGATAGAAGATATGATTATACATGAAAATAGGAAAAAATATGAATGTTTTACGAAACTGTTGGTAAATTTGACTGTATTGGATCTAGGAACGGCTAATGCTCTCTTAATCTTTTTTAGCAAAATAAAAAAAAATGTATTAAATCATTTTTTTTTCATTTCTGTGATTTAACTAAAAAAAATGATGTTAAATTACATTGGTTTGTATGTTCAAGCAATATGACTCTGGAAACGAAATTTTACAAATTTTTGGATTTAGAAAAAAAATATTTGCGAAATCTGGTTCAATGAACAGGCAAGAAAACTTTCCATAAGAATGTTTAAAACAATGAATTTTTTTCTGTAAATCTAATCTACGTGTGGCATTTTGCTACTAGAACCATATTTAACATTCATAAGAAAATTAAAAAAAAAAGTTTTGCCTTATCATGCTAGTACGGATGAACGTAAAATTCCATAAAAAAATATTAGCATAAAAGAGTTTAAAATAAATCTTAATTTTGAAAGAATATAGAATCATTTTACAAGTGGTCAACGGGTCATTTTACATGATCATTCAAAATGGGTCCGCGAGTCAAAAAAAAAAAAAAACACATCGCGGGCCACGTTTGGCCCGCGGGCCATATTTTGGTAACCCCTGATTTAAAGGATAGATTTTTTTTTTGCTGAGAGTGAAGTTAAAAATTAGGTAAAGCTATCACAATAATCATTAAACTTTCGTTTTTTTTTTTGAAAAACTCAACAATTTATAAATTTAGAAATCAATAATAAAAATATTAGTCCATTTCAAATATTTAGAATTTCAAAATTTCGAAAATTAGGTAATTGTAAAACCAAAAACAATAAAAAAATCAAAATTTTGAAAAATAAAAATTATAAAATTTAGAGGATTTAAAAAATTAAAAATTGAGCATTTCAAAATTTATCAATTTAAGAATTTCTAAATTCAAATATTCCAAAATACAATGTTAAAACACTTTGAAAGAAATGAAAATTAAATCTGAAATTTTTAAATTGTGAAATTGTTAAATTTAAAATCAGGCCGCTGCGAATATTTTTTAAACTTATATCTCTCGATTCTGACCGGAAAAAGCAAATAAAAAATATATGCAAAAAAAATATAAGACATGATTTTATTATTTTAAATGTGTTTTAAAATGCATTTTGTACCAGTTGTTTTGCATCCTAAGTTTTCAAAATATCCGGCTAGTGACGAATTTTTTTTTCTATACTGAACATCGAAATATTTGTATTATTGACGTAAGAAAATGCACTTCAATTTGTTTTCTACATAATGGTGAGAAGTTATTTGAAACAAATATTTTATTTGTCCTTCGATTTTGTAGACGAGTTGCAGGGGAGGTAGAAATATGTAATTTAATAAAATGTATATTTAGATTTTTTTATTATTTTAAAATTAAAACTCTGAAATTCTAAATCTAAAGATGCCAGAAATTCTAAAATTCAGAAAATCAAATGTTTGAAAACAGAATAGCATAAAAATAAAATATTAATCAGAAATTAAATAATTTCAAAATTCAAAAATCACTTAAGACACGCTTCAAATATAAACTCCATAATAAATTCCCAGGACCCGTGATGTAGGGGCATGCGAGTTTACCTCTCACCCAGTCGGCCTGGGTTCGATCCCAAAAGGTCCCGGTGGCAAATTTCGAGACGAGATTTGTCTGATCACGCCTTCCGTCGTATGGGGAAGTAAATGTTGGTCCCGGTCTAACCTACACAGTAACAAAATGTGTATATTTGGAAGCTTTAATTTTGGAAGGTTGAATATTACCTCTTTTATGATGTAATTTTACCTCAATTTAGACTGAAAAAGGTACATTACAACAGAAAAGTGGTAAAATTACACATTTCCAGAGGTAAAATTACACATTTTTTCTGACATAAAAGATGTACCCCTTCCCAGATGTAATATTACCATGATTTTTTTTTTCTGTGTAGAGGTTAGGTCGTTAGCTCCTCACTGGTAGGCAGTTGGACTAACAATCCAAAGGTCGTCAGTTCGAATCCCGGGGTGGATGGAAGCTAAGGTGTAAAAAGAGGTTTGCAATTGCCTCAACAATCATGCCTTCGGACACCTAGTTTCGAGTAGGAATCTCGCATTCGAAAACGCCAAGGCAATGCTGTAGAGCGAATAATTTTTTTTTTGGAATTTTTCGTTTTGATTTAATGAATATTTTTGAAAAATAAGGTACACAGTAAAAAATCCGATGGTAAAATCGCATGCAAAAGCATGTACATCACCTTTGTGGGCAAAAGCATGTAATATTGTATGAGAAAACGTGTACACAAAAAGCATGTACCAAAGAAAAAAAAAAACAGGTCTGCTCACCCCAAAAATAACATCAAACCGGCGAGAGTCATATTCAAATTACCAAATCCGCGCCGTAACCCTCTCTGCTATCTCGCCGCTATATTTTTAGTTGGATCTTCACCGATCACCGATTGTAGGTTCCCCATACATCGTATGCAGTTAACACAGTATACGACGTACGGAAAACCTACTGTTACATTGGCATTGATCCAACCATTTTCACAGCGGCGAGATAGCCGAGTGGGTTGGAGCGCGGACTTGGTAATCTGAATATGACTTTCGCCGAATTGATATTATCTTTGGGGTGAGCAGACCTAATTTTTTTCTTCGGTACATGCTTTTTGTGTACACGTTTTCTCATACAATATTACATGCTTTTGCTCACAAAGGTTATGTGCATGCTTTTGCATGCGATTTTACACAGATTTTTTTTGCTGTGTATATTTTGAAAAATGTAGAAAACAAACCTTTTGGAAATATACTGAAGGTTCCCAAAAGAAGTCTCGATAATCTAATATTTCGATTATCTATTTTAGATAATCGATTCATGAAAAAATAAAAAAATGTATTTTTATTGATAAAATCTAATTTGGCTTCTGCCACCTCAAAGCAAAGCAATCCACTTTAACGACCCCGGGTCTTTTGTGGTCTCTGTTGCAAGTTTCTGCGCATTTCAAGGCGTCCGAAGGTTATGTGTGGTGAGTCACCCAAAACCTCTTTTACGCAAATGGACCGACATTTTACTTCCCCATCCGATAGAAGGCCAGGAGGAAAAGGTGGGAATCGAACCCGCGCCCCATAGCAACTTAGGGATCTGCAGCTGAAGCCGCTAACCACCGAGCCACGAGGCCCTCCTGCCACCTCATTTCAGTCAAATTCAATATTTCATCACCGCCATTATGACCGCTTTCTTAAAATCACTTTAGAAAAGTTTGGATGCCATTTTTTTCTATCTGATGCCGTACTTAAGCTCGAAAAAAAATAACACACTTTTTTTCGTGATTCGATTATTCGAAGTCAAATTTTTGCAAGGTCTGCGGGCAATTGAGGCTGGGCTGAACTTTATTTGACCTAGGCGCTCTTGTAGACACTTGTCCTTCTTTCTTCTTTAAAAGATAGCCCAACATCTCAGTGATTTGATTTGATTTGATGTGATAACCAACAGGGCCACAAGGATGACCTATGTAGCTGTTGCCTAGAATTACAGTGGCTCAGACTCAAAGGGAGCATCTTCAAATTACTGCCGTATGAAGGGCCAAAAGGGGATGGTTGGACGCGAACAAGCAAAATCGCTCACGGTGTCCTCAGGGGAAGAGAATCTCCTTCCGACAGTAACCTCCAATAACTCCGAAAAAAGTCTGACAAAGCTGAAAAACAGGGCTCGCACCCTGTTGGGGGCCTAAAAGGGCGCGGCAGACAGCTGGAGACTGACAGAGGTCAAAAGATCTAGTAATTAGACCATCCTTTAGAAAGGTATAATTAATAAACTATTTCCCCCTTGTGACGTAGTTCTGGTCTTCCACTATCCACATCCAGTCTCCGCCATTACAGCATACCGTCCACTGCCCTGATGCTCCCTCCCCGATCCCCGGCATTGATTCTAACTACTGATAAAAAGGAAAATCAAAGATGAGAAAAGGTCAATGCGGATGGAGAGCAAATCGAGCTGTTTGCGTCACTTGTCTCTTCGTTTCCGCTGACGACAAATCGTAAAAGTCACGGTCCTTTTTTTCAATATCACCGAAACTACTAGACGTTCTCTATTCCCACCACCGGTATGGATGGCCACCGGGAACGGGGGAAGTGATTCCCGTAAATTCACTAATTTTTTTTTTAATTTTTAAGAAATCCGAAAATTACTTAAAATGACAGCGAAATAAAAAAACACGTCCGGTCGCACGCACTGGTTCAATAGCCCAAAGTCTCAGTGTAGGATAAATTTAGCACCAAAGTAAATTGTAAACGTAAACGAGGGAATAAAATGTCACTGAATAAAATGTTCAAATATGCAGCTCAATTGTTAAATATTGGATCTATATTCCTCAAAGTTTTTGCCCGGCAATGGACGCAAAAATTACATAGTTTGATCAATGTATTCTAGATTCTCTATCTAACAATCTACTTCTGGGAGAATGAAAGAGAACTCACAATCATCGATTTGAGATTTTTTTTTCGATAGCACATAATAAAAAAAATATGGGAAAAATTTCGGAGGGGGCTGCAGCCCGGTACCACCCCCCCCCCCCTGGCTACGGGCCTGCGAATCGGTCACCGGTAGAAACATTGGTTCAACGAGCCGATAACGCGATTGCATCGTTGGATAAATGAAAATTGCTTTCCACCTTCGTAGTTGGGGTGGGATTTTGAACTCTGCGGGTCCAAACTCCCCTCTGAATGCACCCGCCAACCGGTTGCACCACACACTTTTTTGTGCATCACCCAGAGATCGTATCGCGCCGGTGAGAAGAGTAATTTATTTAATTAAAAATTTAGCCGAACAAATTGTTGTCGATGGTGCGGAGCAAAAATAGGGCATGGGGGAGGGGGGGGGGGGACGCCCAGGGGTGCCCTCACGTTGGCATGTCCGGGATTACAATCTCATTTAAATAGTTTAAATTTATGTACATTTGATTACTCCGCGGAGGACGTGTGTCCTCTCCACGTGGAGGAGGTGTAATGACCCCCTCGAGTGGATGCAATCAAATGGCGCTTTTTTTTTTTGCTCTGCGCATTCGGAAACCCGGCGATGAATAATGTTAACATTGTTAATTGTTTACAACGGAAAGGTGTGTTTACATTGACCAAAGCACTGATAAATTTATTCCGGTTATTTTGTGTGTGTGCGGAATCGTACGCAATTTGGAGAACCGTAATTTGAGACTAACGAGAGGTTTGGCATCGGAATTGGATTTTTAATCAATTATCGAGGACCAGACATCGTGGCATAATGTTTGGAGAGTATTTTCAAGCATTTTCATTTTTTTATGAAACAAGTTAAGAGTCCAAAGGCTTAAATGGGGGTTACACCCAAAACTCTTTTTAACTCTAAGGAACCTTCCACCTCGGGATTCAAAATGGCGACCTTCGGATTATTAGTCCAACCGCCGATCAGCGAATTTACCGAAACAGTCTTGGTTTGGTGTGTTTGTTAAGTCAGACCACTGATTAGAAGGAAATTCTAGCATTTTCGATAGATTAAAGTTATGAAGATTTTAAACCATAGCTTGTGAAACAAACTGTGAAGACATTTGCGGTCGCAATAACCGCAGCATGTGAGCTTAAAAATTGCATAAAAAAGCCGCGCAGAGGGTCATTTGGTCCGTCCGTTCCATTTGGGGCGCGTATTTCTTCCCCATCCGAAGCTGGAAATAATGCGGTTCTTTTTATTACCCTCTCTCCGACAGCCGGCTAAAGGAACCGGATTGCTTCGCGGCAAGGAAAAAATCTCGCAGGAAATTTACTTTCGCCAACCCGTCCCGCACCCAGGCGAAACCTCCTGCATGTGTCTCTGCGTCCTTACTTTGTCCCGGTACGGAGATAATACGTTCGACACGTTATAGTTTGCCCAGCGAAATCTGGTCCCTGGATTTAATGCACCCCCCCCCTCCCCCCATCGAAAGCATGAGTCCCTCCTCCAACTGGGAATCCCTGCGAAAAAATGGGCAATAAATCGCACACGCCCCGTACTCACGAAGCGATTAACCGTTGCCTTCTTTTGTCTATTGTTCTGCCATCTTTTTTTCTTGAGCTGGGTGGCCTCTTCCGGGAGCGAAAGGGTCGAGCATATGTTTTGCACTCCTTAAAATGGTGCTAAGGAGAGGAGGGGACGCGCAGTTCGATTGGGAACCCTCGTCACACTGGGGATGAGCAGTATTTATTTTTTTCTAGGCAGAGACGGTTCGCTTGAATTTTTAATTCTGATAACTACAATTTAGTGTATGAACGAGGTTGCACTGTGGATGTAATCGGTTCTGATTTGTTGTGCAGTTGAAAAATTCTGAAGGGCGCGCGCGAGTTTGACAGTTATCAACGATGAGACCGGCACAACCAACAACAACGTGCTTGCAACAGTTTGGTAAGTTTGCCGTAAAATTTTCAAGCTTTCAAGAAATATGATCACAATCTGCGGGACATCTCCATCCTGGCCATCATCAGCCGAAGACACAGTGAACAGTGCTAATGGAAAGTGCCATTTAAAACATATTCAAACTGAAATAAAGCCGCTCCGTCCCCCCTCCCGGACTTTACGAGACGATATCCGGCAGCTTCCTTGATCCGGTGCAGCCGGCTCAAGAGGCAAGACACACACACTGCCGGTCCGGCACTATTGCAAAAAGCGATATTTATGAATGCAATTTATTTTTATGATGCAGCAGACCATCCCTTTTCCCACGGGGAGAATTTCCGGTCCGGGAGTTTTTTTTTTCTTCCGGGTATCTTTTTTCCTGTCGCAATCGGCTAGAGAGCACTTTTCAGAAAGATTTTTTTCCTCTGTTATACATACTCACATCCATTCACGGCTTATGGAGGTGCCTAATGACGACGACGACGACGAGTGCCCCGCCTGTCCGGTTCGGCTGGTCCATTTTCTCGGAATGGATTTTTCGTCCCGGCAACGGAGAGGTGTGTCAGTGGGACAAGAAGAATGGTCAAATATGGCTTCCCCCCCGGAATGTGCAAACTTTAAGATAGAATAGCATATTTTCACCTCTCTAATGGTCGGCGAAGGGCGGAGAAGGTAACTCCCGGAGGGAGTTGAAGAGGGATGTGTGCGGTGTCCTTTCTGGTCCGGTGGTCCCACAGGCAACAATCAGTGCCGGTTCCCCATGACCGACGGACACTCGCTCGGTCGGAGGAGGACACTATCAGGGGAGGGAGGCAATATAAATACAAGGATGAAGTAAAATTTATACTGTTGATTTCCGCTTATGAATGCAAGCAAATATATTTCCGGTTTCCGGTCGGTTGGACGGTCGGTCGTCCATTCGTTCGTTTGGCCAGAGCTGGCTCGTTTATCGTTGCCGTTCGGTTTACCTCTTGTTAGAGGTTGACGTGAGGTACGGACGGTCGTGGCAGGTCGAAAAGTTAGAACTCTCTGCTGGACCGGTGGAGAAGGCACCGATTTTGGGACTTACTGTATCCCCAGCTCTTCATCCAGGTTCATCGTTTCGCCGAAACCAAATCAAATTTCAACTCAGAGGGCATCTTGCAGCAAGATATTGAATGCCTAGTTTATTAAATTATGACTGCATCGCAACCATTCCCGCAGAGAGACAACTCCGAGTGATATTTGCAGCACACAGCATGTCTCCAATAACGACAAGTTGGAAATCAACCTGTGCTGTCGACACGAAACCCTCCTCCTTCTCCCAGTTCCGCTAATTTCGCACTGCCTGGGCGGAAAACATGTCACTTACAGACGTCAAGTCAAGCGCCGCCGCACGCCAGGAGGGATTGTCGGAGGTTGGAGCGGTGCGACAGCGACGTGATTCCTCAGAAGTACGTACCACACAGGGATTCGGCTCCAAAGGACTCCCGCAGGTGTTTTGTTTATTGAATTTGTTTTATGCTCGAAATTAAATTTTCCACGACTCTATACGGAGCGCTTCGTGCTGGCAGAAAGTCGGGGTGAGAGGAATCTCAAAGGGATGAATTCATTGAAATAGCACGAGTGCTGAAAAGTTTTAGCCAATATTGTCACTTAAACGACGACATTTTGGGATTGTTGCTCAGCGATGTTAATTTGAAACATGTTGTGCTAGCGATGCATCGTTTGTAACGCTTATAGTGGGTTAGTGATCAATATTTGACTATGACTATGACTTCACTATTTCTTGGACTTATTTATAATGACTTATGGCGATTCGTGAGGCTAACTACTTGTGTAGGTATGAAACCTAACAAATGTTATTTTTCATTTCGCATTACTCACTTAAGAGCCTTTTCCATCCAGAATTCGAGAAGAAGACGCTTACCAACTGCACAAAACCAACCGGAGTGCATTCATAAGCACCCGAGAGTCTGGTTCTGCCAAAAACCGACCTACGAACGTCGTAACCTCAAAGCCGTGGTTTCATAGAACTCATGCCGAACGGAATTTGCTTCAGTTTCGATACACGAGCACATCGGTCTGGAAGAAACCACAGGAAAAATGGAACTCTCTTTCACTCGCTTTATCAGTAGGAACATCTGACGAATGGGATTCTTGGAAGTGGTTCACCCCAAACTGCTGTTGCTTCGTCCGTGATCTATTCGAAGACTTGACGAAGGCTTTTCCCCGATGACAGAAGAAAGGGGTGAGCGCCACCATCACCACCAACCGAGTTAGGCTATAAAAGCGTTCATTGTTTTGCAGTATTAACGATGTCATTCATTTTGGAAATTTAATTTATTGCTTCTCGTTGCGTTTCACAACCCGATCTGTCCTCGCCGTTGTCTCCCGCTTTGGTTCGATAAGCTTTTGGGGTTATGGAAGGAGCGTTAGGGTGGAGCAGTGCTGGTTATTTAGAATTCAGAAGTAAATGTTTGTGCTTTTTGAGTCCACTTCTTGGCATCGCTGCTCTGGTGGCACGCCGACGAGTGAGAGAAAATCTCGAAAGAGAACAAGCCTCTCTTTACTCTTTCGCGAGATATCCGTGAAACGACATTCAATAAATGAGTTTCGAGAAATTTCAATCTCACTAATACGTTCACAGATACAAATTTCAGAAGTGACTCAAGCTAATGAACTAACCTACAGTTTGAAGCTGCTAAGCCGGTGTTGTGATGCCTTTTGTCGTCATCACCGTCGTCGTCGGAGAAGAAAAGGATTAACCAGGCGAAAAGCGGCTGCCGGGCTGGAATTTGTTATCCGGCTTGTTTGTGTATGTATGGGCTATTAAATAACATCGGCAAATGTATACACAATACAGCATCACGCCCGCCCCCACTCGAACAACAAACTCGCAAACGCCCCCCTTCCGGAATTAGTTTTGTTTAGAGGAGCGGTCGAGAGGGGGAGTAGGAAGAAGCTTTTGCTAGAAAATTGATTCCAAACTGAATGCCTGGAGTGGTGATTCAGGATGTTTTTGATGTGGTTTATTTGTGTTTTGTATTTTGTTTGGTCGTGTTTCAATGGGAGTCGATCTGTTTGACTGCGTGGGTGTCTGGACACAATCACATTAGTGGTTTTCATCAGTGCAATTGTTATTAAATCAAAGATCAAAAGCAGCACCAATGAAAGGGGAAAAGAGTTGAATGAGGAGGATCTAATTTTGATTTGGTTTTAAACTGATTTCTAATCTCCAAAAATAAAAATAAAATTGCATTGTACAAAGTGCAAAATCATCAAGTTATTTGGCAAATGAAATTAAGCCAACACAGCAAAACATCCGAAGGTGAAATCACATGCAAAAGCATGCACATCACATCACCTTTGCGAAAAAATACACTTAGTTTTACACACTACATGTAATTTTTTTTTGTAAACACAAAAAAAAACGCAACCGACGGGATTCAAACCCATCACCAACAGAAAGGAAAGGCGCCTTAGCCCGCTCGGCCATCAGGCCGATGAAAAATGGAAAGGATAATCACATATATCAGCTTGACTTTTGGGTAAAGTAGGTTTCCCATACGGATGGGCCACATATTTTAGGGTGTAATATTACATAAAGAAAGAAAGAAAAAAAAAACTTACTAAAAATATTAAATAAAATTTCATAAAATAATGCAAAATTTATTTTACACCCAGGCCTTTCACACGCAGCTGGATTACTACTTTGTTCTATTGCATGTTGCAAATAAAAAAGAAACAAAGTCACTAAAAGCAAAAAATCCGATGGTAAAATCGCATGCAAAAACATGCACATCACCTTCGTCAAAATAAACAACACTTAATATTACACACTGCATGTACAATTTTTGCAACACACAAAAAAAAGTTGCAACCGACGGGATTCAAACCCAGCACCAATAGTAAGGACTGGCGCCTTAGCCCACTCGGCCATCAGACCGATGAAGAGCTGTAAGGATAAACGCTTATATGAGCTTGTCATTTTGGTCAAGTAGGTTTCTCATACTGATGGGCTACATATTTCAGAGTGTAAAATCACATAAAATTGCATAAAATAATGCAATATTTATTTTACACCCAGGCCTTTTACACACAGCTGGATTACTACTTTTTTAGCTGTGCTGTTTCTGAGGGGAACACCCGTGAAGAGTATCGGGGCCGGCATTTACAAAGCGGATTCAGTGACAGTTTATTAATCAACTTCATGTTAACATGTGTAGGGTAATGTTAACATTCCATAGGTCGCCTCCCTAAGGTGTCGTGATAAGGTCCAGTTTGTGACGATACACTACCTTCCCTTTACTAAGCAATCGAATCCAGAAGGGAAAAGATCACCTGTTGTGTTGGTCCGAGCCGGGATTTGAACCCCGATCTACCGCTTACGAGGCGGAAGCGTTACCACTGGGCTACTTGACTCGGTCAAAAATCAAAGTCACTAATTTGTACAATTCCTTTGGGGAAAAAATATGTCTGTAAAATCCAGAGATTCTAAACTGATATTTTCTTCCCACATTGACGTATATTTTTTTCGTTCGTGGTCGTATTTTGATTTAAGCCAATAATTTTCAAAGAAAATTGATCTTCATTCCAAAAAAGACGGTATTTAGTTTGAACCTTATCGCAACGTTTCTAAAATCGTATAAGGCCGTTGCAAATATGTTTCAAAATTTAGGTGGCGTCTCCTCCCCCCCATTCAAAATCGGCCCGAAAAATGGGGAGGGCAGAAAACATTGAAATTTTTATGAAAATAGATGCTTAATTGACTGAAAACAAATTGAAATGCATTTTCCTGCGTTGCTAGTCATATTTCGCATGTTTTAGCTCGATTAAAAATATCTAATTTTTTTTGTGAAATTAAAAGCAAAAAGTTTTTTAAACTTAAAAAAAAACCTCAACACTTAAAAGCAAAGCAATCCACTTGAACGACCCCCGGGTCTTTTGTGGGCTCTGTTGCAAGTTTCTGCTCATTTCTAGGCGTCCGAAGGTTATGTGTGGTGAGTCACTCAAAACCTCTTTTACGCTAATGTACCGACGTTTTACTTCCCCATCCGATAGAAGGCGTGGTCAGGCAAATCTCGTCTCGAAAAATGCCACCGGGTCCGTCTGGGATTGAACCCAGGCCATACTGGGGTTTGGAGGCTACCACGCTAACCACTAAACCACCGGACCCGTCAACACTTATATAATTTGAAAACTACTGGTTGTTAAACAACTGGACTGATGTGATATGCATTTTAAAAGTCTTTTTTTTATTCAATTGTTGAAATGAAAGCTCTCAATATTTATATCAAACCCAAAATACCTCAAAATTTGATCCACACGCAACTGGCAGTCGCATGATTGTGATGCATGGCGGCATGAAAGTATATCAGAATCTGCATGAAAACTGTCCTCATGCATTTTTTGCGATATAGGAGTATGACATTTTTGCGCGTTACCGACAATTATCGACATTACCGACGGCTTTTTGGTTGTATTTAAAAAAAACACTGCGCAGAACCACCGGATTGAACCACCAACTTCTTGGTTATTGATACGACACGCTACCACCGCGCCATGGACGCTTGACGAAAATGAAGTGAAAGAGAACCAACATATGCTTCTCTTTGGAGTGTTGCTCGGGGACGGGCCAGCATAGGGGGATGGCGTCGCTATTTTTAGACCACTTTTTCCACTTTTTCTCATCGAAACCGACTACTTTATCGACTTCATTTTGCTGGGCGAGATAGGACGCCGTCTATTTTTAGACGATGACTCAGCACTTTTCCACTCTTGCGCTTAAAAAAACCAGATGGCAGCACGATGTAACGCCACGTCCCTATTGTATGTGTTGGTGAGAACATCAGATAGCTGAAATTTTTACACGCGGGCAAAAATGATCTACGGGCTTGCTGCAAAAAATGTTATAAAATGTGACATTTTCTGCCGCAAATCCAATGTTGCAGATTTTGAGATATATTTTTCCTTTGGGTGCATTGAACTCTAATTCCACACAGAAAAAAAGTTACATAATAAATCATGTACCGTAAACCGGGATGACATTTATAGGATTTCAATCTATTTTTGGAATATTTTCCAACTGGTAAGGTTTTTCTCAAGATTATTGTTTTAAAATATGTACTGGGGTAGGCCTCACAAGATCCATGCACTATTTATGAAAAAATGTGTTTTCAATAATCTGGGTGCAGAATAGTGGATCGCAAAGCGGCCTCAATTTAGAACTGTCAAAGTGGAACCAATTTACTGTTTGCAAAATGCTCCCAAGAAGTAGCAAGGATTGTAATCGATCAATAATTTATTTTGTCTGGATTAAAAAAAAGTCGATAGCGTCGAACTATTGAAGCATTCAAAGTCAATTAATCTTAAGAAGCGGGTTGAAATCGAGATTGACATAATTCGTCACTAAAATTTCAGTAAGCGCTTTGTCTCATGCAAAGCCCACGTTTATGACGCAATTTGAAATGTTAACGACGAATTATCAATAACTATGAATGGCACCTGCGACATAATATAGAATAATCTTAATCCGATATTATCACTGCGCTTCAAAGATTCATAATCTCGAAACATTCATTATAATTCACTAAATTTCACCCACTTCTGACGCAATTTTTTGTCCTTGAAAACAAAAAGGCCTCTTTTGGCCGCCCATCATTTAGTCTATGAACAAAACACGCGCGAAGCACTTAATTTATGAGCGAAAAGTTTAACATCAACAGATAATAAAGGTTTCAAAACAAGTCACTTTAGCAGCCAAAAATATGTCACGCTTGAGCTTGAACATAGCCTTGTAGTGCAGTTGTATTAGTGGGGAGCAGTAGGGAGCATTCGAAAATCACGTTACGCATTCTGTCTTTTCAGCACCCAGTCAATAATGTTTGAAAAAATAGTTCCGTTGAAAATTCTTATTTTCAATTCCGGGGTGACTTTGATAGTCATAGTTTTTCTAGTTAAAATCAGAGTAAAGGTGTTCAAATTTTATTTTAACGTCAAATGTGCCTCAATTTAGGTTGCTCATAACGTCATGATTCGAAATTCGGACACTTAGTAGCATATAATTGTTGTCTAGCTGGCAAAAAATCATGTTATAACTTGAAAATGTATAAATAACATCAGGATGAAGTATAAACAGTCAATTTTAAGAGAGTGCATGTAAAATATGTCTTTGCCATTTTTCATCAGAATTTTAGAATTAAAATGAGTTGTTGTGCTTCGAATCCCGGACACCGATAAAAGCTGATTCGAAATCCGGACACTTTTGATTCGAATTCCGGACACTCGTTTTTGCTTATGATTCGCACCAATTTGGACTTAAATTTTAGTGAATGGCTTTCTTTAGGTCTCAACTAAGCTGTTAACATCAAAACAATCGAAATTTTGTATAAAATTTTGCTAGAATTTAAAAAGAATCAGAACCATAATTTTCTGCTTTGCCTTCCCGGTACTTCGGACGCCTATGAAATATTTCAGTGAAATGTTTCAATTTTTTGGTAAACTCATATTTTTATTTTATTTGATTGTTATGGCATTGACTACAGCATCCAAACAAATTTGAAATGAAAGAATATGTTAGAATTCATCAAATAGCAATTTTTAACAATTCGTCAGCTGTGTGCTATCTTGTGACATAGACCATTTTGGTCGAAAATGAGTTAATGATGACGTTTTGCTATACTTAACAAACACTACAAGATGCTTTAACCCGATTTTGGAAACTCGCTTCCGTTTCTCGGATATCGCAATACACACTTGTGACATAGACCAATTTATCATCAAAATGATTGTGCACACTTGTGACACGTCATACATGTTGTTGGAAAATGTGGAAAATTTTTCATGTTTTTCACAAATTTATGTTGATACACACTTGCTAAAGGCAATGCAATCTTTTGTTTTCGAAAATGTAGTAATTAAGTCGGCTAAACTATTGATTTAAGCTTATTTTAGTTTGTATGGGAATTCTGTGCACACTTGTGACACGTAGTACAAATTTACTTTCGAAACACACTTGTGACACGTGCTTTTCAGATTTTTGTTTACATTATTTACTGTATCTTTTAATTGGTGTAACCAAATTAGTTGAAACTTGGAGCGTTCGTTAAGCGATAGTATACGAAACGATTGCTTCAAAAAGTTTGGCTCTATCATTCATAGTTTTGAAATTATTTACCAACAAACTTTAAAAATCGATTTTCTCGAAAAGTACTAAATGGTCGTTGTCACAAGATAGCACACAACTGACGAATTATTATGCGAAATTATATCCAAATAATTGATAAAACAAGTTGAGGTGTCCGGGTTTCGAAGCGTCCGGGAATTCGAATCATGACGTTATAGTTTTTGAGAAAAAAAAACAACACAGCTAAAAAGTAGTAATCCAGCTGCGTGTAAAAGGCCTGGGTGTAAAATAAATATTGCATTATTTTATGCAATTTTATGTAATATTACACCGTGAAATATGTAGCCCATCAGTATGGGAAACCTAGTTGACCGAAATGTCAAGCCGATATATGCGTTTTTCCTTTCAGCTTTACATCGGTCTGATGGCCGAGTGGGCTAAGGCGCCAGTCCTTACTGTTGGTGCTGGGTTTGTATCCCGTCGGTTGCAATAATTTTTTTTGTGTTTGCAAAAATTGTACATGCAGTGTGTAATATTAAGTGTTTATTTTGACGAAGGTGATGTGCATGCTTTTGCATGCGGTTTTTTCATCGGATTTTTTGCTGTGAATGGTTACATTTAGTTAACTAAGTTTATAAGCTTCTTAGTAAAAAACCTACACATAAATTTTAGGTAAAATTGTCAAAAAGTCAGGATTTTGCCTGAACTATGTTATAACTAGATTTGTTTGTAAAATTATCGATTCATATTTCATTTTAAACTGAATTCGAAGTACGAATCAAAAGTTTTCACATTTTTTATAAAATTTGCTCTACTGAAAATGCCTATAAATTTGAAGATTTTTTGAAATTATTTTTCAAAAAATATGATTTTAATTATTTACAAGCTTTTATAACATTCTCCTAGTGGAAATTGTCCAAATAATCTGAAAATGCATAACGTTTTTCGATTCGAAATCATGTTCATTGAGAAAATCATGGCACTTTGAGAATATTTCAATTATGCTATTTATTTTCTGTTTTCATTTTCTTAATTTTTTTAATTAGAGCTAAATAACTTAACAAACTTTTCAAAAATTAATGAAAACTTCTTCTTGAAGTACTTTGAACCTTTCTCTCGGTCAGTATGATTCCATACCATTCCGTACGTATTTAATTTGTACTCTTCAGTTTGCGGAAAAATCTCAAACCTATCAAAGTCACCCGGGCTATCAAAGTCATGTCAGTTTAAATGCAAGTTGCATGGAAATTTACATCTAAAATCATGATGAATAATTCAAACTTTACATTAAAACTTACACAAACTACATTTACAATTGATGTGACTGTTTCATGTTGTGGAAAAATAGGTTTTTTGTTCGGTGTATCTAGGTATAGTTCTAAAGAAGGTAAATTTAAACTTTCGCAAAAATGGGCATACATACACACATTCTCACACACCCAGGCCCATAGAGTTATCTAAGCCCGCTCTCACGCACACCAGCACGCCATTTGTTTTGCTGGCTGGTACAAAATTTAACCTCATCTAGAGATGCAGATGCTAGCGTTACACTCAGTACATGTACTCTCTTTTCACGACTACTCAATACTCCTTCTAGCTTATCACGGCACTCAGCATAGTATCAGCATGAACTTAATTCTCGCTCCGAATGAAACTTACGAGCGATCACTGTTCTCAGTCATCACGATATAGACCCATATTTGCGACAAAAAACGCGAATCGTTCTTCAGTCCCAGGTATCAGTCGGACACATCACATATACTCAACAAAAATTTTTGACGTCACTAGCAGAAGCAGATACAGAGCGAGCCAATGACTATCAATTTCTAGATTATTTTAGATACATTACACAGGACTTTGTACCTACGAGTCTCAATCAGACTCCAACGGTGTGTCTGACATTTGTCTTAGCGCATACAAAGTGGGGATTATCGCACTCCAGAGTCAGCGCCGCAGACAGCGACTGCGCCTCGTATCACTCTTGACGTACACAGTGTCGTCTTCTGCGAGAGCTTTAGTGCAAGCCAGACATCTTCTTCCATCTTCGGATAGCTATATCGAACTTAGATTCTCTTGCATCAATTATATTTAGAGTCATCTGAGCGCGCATCTGAAACTTTTGTGAGAGCGGGCGCCTTCCGTATGCCGCACGAAGCACCGAGAGTTCCTGCCTTACACATCCAATAGTAGACTAGCGCGACACAATGGATGAGCTTCACTCTCTACTACATACGAGAGACTATTAGCCAGCTGGCATACAACAAATAGAGATGTGAAAAATGCTAAAATCTGTATCTGCTTTCTCTCTGAAGTGTGCAATTTCTTATCTTGAGCGTGCTATACTGCAGTGTGGCATCTAGTGTGCAAACGATAGTACGAGACATGAGGAGTAGCAGTGATCTGGGCGCGGAGCGAGCTAGAGTAAATAATAGATCAAGAGGTACAGCTGCTCACAAGGGAGAGAAGAGCGACCTAATCCTGCCTCCTGAGACCGGTGATCTAACTCTGTACTCTTCACACAAAGCTCAGGTAAACAGTCGCGTGTACAAGCTCTTCTATTCACTTCTATATGATCGATCTAGTAGATTTCCAGTATATGAAGGCTGTCAGCAGACAAAAGAAAGGGCGCAGATATGACTGGGACAAGTGATTTCTTGAACGGATATAGTACCGAGATACATTACGCTCAAGTGAAATGGTAGTGTTCGCAGCCAATACGAAATTATCGGCGTCAGAGTTCTCCAATCATATTGTAGTAACTGTTTTATACATCGTTAGCCGATCTGACTATATCTATGTAAATTCTCCAAGACACAGATCGTATTCGAGACACAAGAGTCTATGCGAGCATAGCAAACTCTTGCCTCAAATCAGCGTCCAGAAGAGCTGGCACGGAAAACCGTCGTTTTAGTTTTAGTAGTTTGAGACATTATGTCAAGGTGACCTTAACCAGACACAGAGACAAAGGTAAGAGGAGAAGGAGGATAGTTTGTATAATGGGGGAAGATCCTAGCTCTACGTAGCGAGGTGGCAAAGACTAAGAGGGCAGCGGTCACAGCAATGAGTGTACAAGCGTATGAGCGGAGCTAAGCGTGAACAAGGAAACAGCGGTGCCATAATGCACAGCTAGACATACATAGTGACGAGATCAGATGATTTGAGACAACAGCTCTCAATCTGAGCATACACTCGGTCGTATGCTTTAGAGACACAGCTCAGATCACGTGGCGGTCGCTGAGAGAACTTAGTCACAGTATATCATGATCTGAGATAGACTGACATAGACTCTTTTATGAGGGTGTTTCAGACGTCACACAGATACAATATGTGAGGAGGTTTCACATCATTGTAAGAGGTGGTAATTCTACTTACACGAGGGTGTTGTGTGTTGTGTGTGTGGTTGGGTGTGAGCGCGGGAGGGTGTGTGTGAGTGGTTTGGGGAGGGGTATTTTGATTTGGTTTTGGGGAAGTTAGGATAGTGGGTATTGTGAACACACAAATAATACTTAGAGAAATACTAATCGATGGTAACAGAGAGGAGACAGTGAGACAATCGGAGTAAATAGGTTTCAACAATGGCACTGATAAGTAGAATGCAGATCGACAGCATATAAAGTCCTTGAGACCGATGGATCTTTACTGACACGAGGAGTGACATAGAAGACACGAGACACGCTCTGCAGTATGACTTACAGAACAATAGTAGAGCATGCAGCGCACGTGAGGTAGATACAAACATACAGTACTACGTATTACTCAGGATCTATATATTTTATACTGCACTTACTTTCATGCCACACACAAATAGTTAGATATGGCAAAAGACTCTATGAGAGGTAGCAGAGTCATGACTTTCAGGGTGACTAGGAAGGCGGAGGAGTGAGTATACGTCAGTGGCGTTCACAAGATGAGGAATGAGTAGATGGATCTATGGGTGTGTAGGTGTCAATATAGCTGTAGCTACATGGTGCGGTATTTGATGACTTGACAGCTAGAGATTGTGTCAGATGAGTCTGTCACAACATTTGGGATCGTTGATGTATTGTAGAACTCACATTCTATGACAGGTGTACGTGCTGTCACGGGTCACTGAAAGGGTGGGGGGACGAGGTATACAGATTTGTAGTGGTAGGTGGGTGGTTGGATGGTACTAGAGACGGAGGAAGAGACACTGTTAAGGTAAGTAGGGAGTGGTGCACACATATTTTTTAATTTGCACAGATAGATAGTGATAGAGTAGTTGGACAGGATTATAAGTGATATCAAGACAGTAGTATCTTGATATAGGGATTTTTGGAGCATTAGGGGGAATTTTTGAGGTAAGAGGTGGTAGAGGTTTGGTGTCTGATATATATGTGTATTACAGATGACAAGTGCATATTGAGGATGGGGGGTGAGTTGTAAGAGACAGATGACAGATAGGTGTAGAGTTTCAACGGAATATATTGGTGGACTCACAGTGAAAGATATGAGCAAGTAACAGTGTTAGAAGAGCGTTCTGGAGGTTGGAGGCATACAGTGCGGATGCGCATGGGAGAATGGGTAATGAGGGGTAGGAGGAGGGAAGAGTGTTTTTGGTGTGGGAATGTGGGCAAGAGTGAGGGTAGCGTCTTGTCACAGAGAGGATATGGTATAGCAACAAGAGCAATGGATATATAGTTAGTGGTCACATATTGATTATGGGTAGACTGGAGTGGATGTGTTAGGGGTGTAGAACGCAGGGGTAAATTTCTAGGAGGGTACATTCTCAGGGGGGTTTTAGATAGGATAGTCAGAGGGATCGTTTTAAGTAGATGGAGTAGTGTCATAGTGGGAGAGTTGTGATGTACACATGTGTGATAGTATTGTAGAGTGAAGTATATATAGGTTATCTTATACACGTGTGATAGGGATGATCTGTGTGTGGCGAGAGGGGTCTGTAAGCTAGTACTAGGATATGAGTCACAACTTGGTATGTATATTTGTTGTGAGTGTGACTAGGTGGGGTTGATAGGGGGGTATATTACAATGCATTGTATACAGGTGTGGGTCTATAAGGATGATGGGGATATTGTCACTTACTTTACATCTATTGAGATAGGAGTAACTTAGTTAGTGAGTTTGATGTGTGGATTATAGGATGTGTTGTGGATGTGGGATCATAGGACACATAGGGTCTTACGCGTAGTGATAGAGTGTGGGATAGATTAGAGAGGACGTTACTATGGTGTTGATAGACTGTGAGAGGTTAGTTGAGTTGGGGGTATTACTGACATCACTGCGGGAGCATCATAGATCTTGATGTATAGAGACTAGTAGGAGTAATGGTTTTGTAACATATCATGGGGGAGTTCTTAGGAACTGAGTTCACTGGATTGTGTCATGATCATTTAAGTCGGGTAGTCTTTAAGGAGAGATTGGCCGTGGTACCACGAGTGGACACACTTAAGGTGTAACATGGAGTTTAATTACTGGATGAGAGAGGGACTATGATTTGGTGAGATTTGTCAGGAGATGACATTATTGGTGAGTGCTGAGGGGGATTGAGTCACATTAAGTTGTGTATAATGGATGATTTATTATAGTTTACAGTTCAGACAGTGTATCTGTATAGTCAGGTTATAAGGAGTAGAGTGAGATAATGGAGTGAAGTGGATTAGGGCAGGCATTTCTGTGGTGTGTGGAAGGTGTGTGATGGACAGAGGAGTGTAGGTCATGAGTATAGATATTTTAGAAGTATATTTATTTATATAGTGAGTAGGTAGAGTTTTTTTCTCATAGTGTGGTTTATTAGCAAGGTAGAGATAGAGTACAGTGATAGACATTAACTTGGATGAGGGAGTACAGTGTCATTGTTCTAGGTGACTAGGATCAGATATTACAGAGGGTCATACTTGGAGGGTGATCGGGACACAATGTATAGGGCAGTACAAGGTAGGAGTGATTGATGGGGTGGAAAAGAAGTTTTTGTGATGTGGTAGGTAGCGGGGGATCGGAATGGTGAATGTCAATCTCTTATATGGGATAAATTAGATATCAATCATGAGGTAATTCATTTCATATAAGTGATATTATTATTACTCTATGTTGAGTTATGAGGGAACATGCATGGATTATGGTTGGTGTATCTATTTGGGTGGGTACGTACACACGAGACACATATGGATATAGGGGGTGGGAGGTACAATACTGTTTGTAGAATTCACTATATCTTTTACTGTGCGAGAGGGGGAATTGTGTCGGAGCCGCAGAGTATGGTGGGGTCTGACAAGGGAGGTAGGGTGGGTGATGAGACTTGGAACTTAATTAATTATTGTCTGGAGCATGGGGAAATTGGAAGTCTTGAGTACTGGCTCAGGTGATAGAGACTAAGTTTTGTGAATAGTGGGGAAGATATGGGTACGAGAGATGGACACGAGGTAGATGAGGTGCGTAGTGTATGAAGATGAGAGACATGTATACTGACTGGTGGAGGAGTGATTAACAGTAGTATATATAGAGAGAGTGCAGAGCACACACACATGGTGGTATTGGGGAATGGACACAGCACTGTTAGACAATAGCACGAGACGTACAGAAGAGAGATTTTGGATTGGTTGGTGGGAGTATATGGATTGGTGTGATTGGAGGTGTCGCGTGATCAGAGGGTGTTGATTTGGGAATTATGTGGATTAAGGTGGGAAGATAGATCTGGAGGAGAGTAGTATTTATAAGTAGGAGAACACATATTGGATGGCAGGCTTTGTGAGAGTGGGACACAGTGGTGAGATTACTTAAGGTGGGTCATAGTGGTGATTAGTGATAGTTTGGGGGGGAGGTGGAGGAGAGAGGGGGGGGGGGGAGGGGAGGGATGACATTCTTGAGATTCAAGAGGGTTGTGGTAGTGGTGGAGATGTTTGGTGTTATAGGGAGGAGGTCTCTGGATTTATATATATAGGGGGTAGTGGGGGGGGGTAGGTGTGGGTTAAGGGTATGTACCTAGGGGGTACATTAGGGGGATTTTCTTGAGGTCTTTTCTTGGGATGGAGGGGGTATCATAGATAGGTTGATGTAGGGTGAGTGAGTAGTGGAGAGAGAAGTTATTATGTGTTCTATTATAGTGGATGAATTTGAGAGGCAGTCAGTACATTGAGATCAAGGTTACTATTAGTTTGGTAGATGATAGGGTATGTTGGGGAGATTGGTGAGGCACATACTGGACTGTGAGAGATAATAGGAGTATGTATAGTTGTCATAGGGTAGTGGGACATAAGATTGAGGTTACAGTGAGATGGTGTTAGACATTATATATGGGAGGGATGTAGGATTGGGGGAGTGAAGTTGGTGATGGTATTGCAGATGACAAGTCATTGATGGTGTTGGATATGTTATGTCTTAATACTGTGGAGCAGTATAGTGAATAATGAGTTGACACGACGAGGGGGTGAGTCTAGGGAGGTGTTTATTAGTCAAGTTTGGGGATGGGGACGAGCGCTTTACTATGCAAAGTGGCACGATTGTGGTGTGGATGATGTGATGGATGTGGGAGGCAGAGGGAGTGGTTCGAGTAATTAGACGGGGTGGATGGTATCTATGGTGTGAGGGCAAGTTATGTGTGATGGGCAGTGGTGGTGGATCAGGGAGAAGGTGGGTGTATAGGTACAGTGAGTAGTCTTGTATCATGTCTGAAGTGTCTGAGGGAGGACATTGTAATACTAGGTTTAAAAACGTGTTAAGGGGTTTGGGGAGGTATGATAGTTTGAGACACAGAGTTTATGAGAGAGTTGCGTCTTTCACAGACATTGTCATGGAGTGTGGGAGGACTTGTAGGAGGGTGTGATGTGTGGTGTGTGTCACAGTGGTGTGTCTTGTGAGTGGTGAGTGGGTATTGGGTAATTTGAGAGGAAGAGAGTAGTAGGAAAGGGAAGGGTGTGTGGATCTGGCAGGAAGGTGTGCGTGTGTGGGGGGTGGAGAGGAGAGAGAAATTCATTAAGACTGGATAGTGGAATGAGGAGGGTGGGGGGGATGATGGGGAGATGAGAGGGAGGTGTGAAGGTGCGAGAGAGCGTGAGGAGTTACTGTTACTGTACAGTGGTGTGGAGAGAGAAGGTGTGGATGTTATTGAGTGGTGTACAACACTGTATGGTTGATTGGGTAGTGTTACACAGTGTATGGATGCAGATAGGGATTATGACACATGAGGGAATGATAAGGACGGATGAGTGGGTGGATAGATTTTGTAGAGGAGTGTTAGATACATGTATTAGACATGATGAGTGAGAGGGTTTCAGACTAGTGTGGTTGGACAAGTAAAGGGTGAGTGTTGGTGAGAGTCAGTGAGAGGATGTTGATTGGATACATGGAGTATAGAATGGGTGGAGAGGTTAGAAGAGAAATGTGAACAGATTCTGGAGTTCTTATACAGAGGGTCGAGAGCGAGATGGATAATACTCTTATTGTCTTTTTGTGGCAAGATGGTGGTGTGGGACGTGGGGGTGAGGGGTTATTCTCTCATAGAGTGGATAGTTTTTGATGCAGTTGCGTGATGGTTGTTGGTTTTTTTTATTGATAATGTGGTAGTTATGGGGAGAATGGTGGGAGAAGATGAATGGGAGTGAATGAGAGTGCGCGATGAGGAATATCATTGTGGTAGTGAGGTATCAGTGAATACACATCAGTACTCTATGTAAGGTGTGACAATGTATAGAGAAAGGTGAGTGTATGGAGGGATTTGCGATAGAGTGTCACTAGTATGTGGAGAGTTATAGTCAGTACTCTGGATATGGAGTGGTATAATTTTCGAAGAGGTGTGAGCGCAGCGACAAGTACAGTGGTGAACTATAGGGAAGTGTGAGAAGGTAGGGCATAACAACAGGTATTAGTTCAGATTAATACATTTGACAAGAATGTGCAGGTAGGATATGTTGGAAGGGTATAGTGGGTGAGAGAGTGATGAGGGGGGAGCGTGTGCTATAGGTGGTGGAGTGGTGATTGAGTGTGTGCATGCAGGTGGGGACAGGAGAGATGAGCGTTGGGAAGTGAGTGGTGGTGGCACATAAAAAGTGGGGTACACTCTATGTGCGGTGGGGTGGATAACAAGTGGAGGTGGTGGAAGTAAGCAGCGTTAGGGTGTGAGGTGTCTACTTGGGGGTGTGGGTGGATATCACACAACACGAACGGATGGAAATTTAGTGGGGGTCTGGGCTGGACGCTTGGGTTATGTAGACAGAGGGAGTGTATTGTGGGGAATGGGTGTATTATGTTTCACATATGATTATTATACTTACTTTGTTAGATGACGGTGGAGAGTATTAGTGGGACGATGGGAACATTACACAATGTAATGGTGTCTGGATCTAGGGAAAGGTATGTACTGTGGTTCAATGATGATCTTAGTTGGACGTGAGGTGAGGGTGACAAACATGTGTAAGTCGAGAGAGGGAATGATAGGAAGGGTCGGAATAAGGAGTTACACGAGGTAAAGGGAGGGGAAAATCTTAGAGACAAATTCTAGCGGGTAATTTTGGGGGGACAGGGGGGTGATGTGTGAATTTTAAGGGGGGGGGGTGGGGGGTGGAGGATTAGGTGGGTGTAGTAGGTATTGGGGAGGTATGTAGTTGTGGTGGGAGTGGGGTATGTGGGGGGAGGTGGGAAGGGGGTGTATGGGAGTTTGGGTGGTAGGGGTTGGGGATGGTGTTTTGAGATGATGGGGTGGGTTGGGAGTTGGGGGTTTGTTGGGGAGGGTGGTGGGTGGATTTTTGGGTTGAGCGGACCATAGATTATAGGACATTAAAGGCGAGGAGAGACATTACTATTGCACAAGTGGACATAAGTTGGGGAGGTTTCTTGGTGCTGATGAGGTATAGGGTGGACATGTGATCATATACGCTTGGGACAGGAGTATGGGGTATGAGACTCTGTGTAAATGTGTGAAGGATCTCTATGGATGTCTGAGGGTTAAATTAGACTGTGGTTCGTCTATTATCTGGGTGGACTAATGTGACTATGTTGGGCACTTAGGCGACAGAGACTTCAATGAATCATATATCTAGAGGATAGTTGTCAGGGATTACACTTAGAGAACTATTTGATAGGTGGTTAGAGACAAACCAGATGACGGTGGTATTTTTCACGATGGGTGTACGACGCAGAGGTGTAGTCGGAGTGCAAGATGAGGTGACTACGGTAGGGCTCTGCGTGGGATGGTGGTGATGGAATGATACATACGATTGCGTATCATATCAATTAGGTGTAGAATTGTTAGAAGTGAAGTGTGAGACATGTCTATATGATGTGTATGGTTGGATCACTGGATCTATATTATTATTGTAGAGTGAGATAGCTATGAGTTGTCAAGGGTACGAGCGGGAAGGTAGTGAGACGATGAGCGAGAGATATCTTGACATGTTTGTAGTTGCGGGGAGTGAACATTGTAGTGGTACTTTGTTGGTGTGTAAATGAGTGGTCACAGTGACGCTACTACAATAGGAGTAGAAATGAGATATACATTAGTATCAGGAGGAGATCAGTGAGAAGTGCGAACTTGCTGACACTATGATTATGCGACACAAGTATTATGCAGCAAATACATTGTGGAGGCGGGGAGGCACAGGTGGCACACACATACACATCAGATTTAGGGGCAGGGACAACTTGCAAGAGAAGAGATGGGAGACATTACGGAGCTGATCCTTTGGTGTGGCGAGATGTAGTCGTACAGGAGATTATGAGACAGATGTGGTGTACAAGAGCGCGAGTGGTATTATGATGACGAGGCACATTAACTCTTATGATACGTACAGAACAGGGTGAGGCGGGACGGGTGGAGGAGGGTGACGAGTGAGCGTGAAGTGTAAGGGTACACAGATGATAGCGACGGGTGAACAGGTGGACGATGAGATAGGCATGCAGGACACCTACAGAGGTCTTGGAATGTGGATGAGTTTTTATGTGTCAAGGGGAGGTTGTCTTGGGTTGGTTATGATTGGACAGGTGTGGTAGATGTATGGTAGGAGGGTGTGTAGTCAGTTACACAGTTGATAGGCGCGTGACAAGTGATCGTACAAGGGAGGATATAGACTCTCGATGGGCTGATGCATGAGGGTAGCAGTGCAAGCAGTCTGGTCAAGATGGTTAGGGGTTCAGCGATATCGTTTGGCTGGGTGACGTGACGGTGGGTTCGGGAGTGTTTGCAGACAAAGGATTGGTGAGCGGGGTTGGAATGTGTGAAATTTAGAGCATAGGGGTATTTTGGTGAGTGGAATATAGGAGTATGGATGGGGAGCTGAGAGTTCGGAGTGGTGGTTTATGGATGCGTTATACATGTTGGGCTATGACATAGTTTGTCATACGTGTATGATGATATGAGGCGGTGTGATAGTCACACAGGTAGTACAGTTGTGGGGAGAGGATCGGTGATGGATTTGCACATCGAGGACCAAGAGTGATATGTCTAGATGATAATGTAGCACTAGATATACTCTGTGAGTAGTGAGGAGGTAGGTGTATTGTGTGTCTTGGTTTACGAGGAGTTTGAGTGATGAGAACGGCATCAGGTGAGGAGAGTACATGGTGATAGGTTGCTGTAGGAGGAGGAGGTTAGATAGAGTAGGAGCACTGTTAATGGTTGGGGGTGTGGGGTGGGGTGATTAGATGACTATGAGGAGTTGAGGAGGTGGCGCTAGAGAGTGTGACTGTCTCGATCACGACAGAAGAGAGTATAGTTAGTCGTGTGGTGAGGGGTAGGTCGTCATAATGTCGGTATGATGTGAGGTGGTGGGCACAATGGTGCTTAGAGTACACATTTGACAACATATCCTCTACAGTGTGATCCTACGAGTGCGGGGATGGAGCGCTAGTAGTGCGACGAGAGTGAAAATGTACACTAGTGTAGATTTAGATGTAGTTGGGAATCTTATTTAAGACACGTGAGAGATAGATAGTGTTAGGAGATAGTGATTAGATAATGAGTGATTGTGCACTCACTACATAGATGTACTGAGCGTATAGGGATCATGATGTAGCGTATTATTTGGCGGATAGATTTTTGTCATTGTATGTGATGTATATTATTGAGTTCTAGGAGTGTGAGATAGGTGTGCAAAGTGGGGAGTCACAGGTGGGTTGGAAGGATTGTAAATCTATAGGGAAACATAGGGAAGGTGGGATGATGAGTAGTATATGGAAGGTGAATATAAGGATTAAGAAGGAGTGTACGGGTGGTGTGTGATATGACATGGTCTCTGGATCTATATCATATAGGTGTGGATCTATTACTGTAATTGTATGCATTTTGAGTGTCGGGACAGTTGGATGAAGGAGTTGTTACATTTGGGTTTCTCTAGATAGTGATCGAGATGAGAGATACTTCTGAGTGTAGAGGACACTTGAGTAGAGATATAGAGGAGGATATTTAGTGCATTGTTGAAAGATGGCATGATGATATGACATTTGTGTATGTGGTATTGAGAGTATCTTGTTTTCACAGACTACGAGAGTGAGCGCGAGTGATTGGATTTTATATGTTACGTATTAGACTGTTCTGGTATAGAAGACGTATCTACTATGTGAGGTTGTGGAACAGTCTGAGAGATTTGTTTTGTGGTAGCTCAACTACGTTGATAGCAGCATGGAGGTAGAAGTGGCAGAGTCATAGAGGGGTGGTGGATATTTGGTTCGGTGAGAGGAGAGATCGGTAGATGGCTGAGGGTTATAGATTGGATATACGTAGGGGTAGTAGCGATCTTGTCATTGAAACACTAGGAGAGTGTGAGTGCAGCATGATATAGTGACTGGGTCACAGGTTTTTACTTTTAAGGAGGAGACGATTCTACGGGGCAATTCAGTTGGTTTATATTTTTGGTGGGGGGAAGTGACAGTGGGTAGTTATGTGGGGACTGTGTAGTGTAAGAGAGTTGGATTAGTGTCAGATAGTGTGAGTGAGACTAGCACACAGTGTTGAAGATGTTAGGAGTTCTTAGGATTGAGTGTCACAGGACATTAGGTGGGATGATGAGAGGTCTAAAATATGGAGATGTTGGGAGAGTGTATTGTAGTGGACAAGTTGTAGTATGGTGTATAATATTTAGAGACGTGAGAGTAACGATGTGTGGACTAGCACAGATTGATATCACAGTGTGTAAGACGTATTAAGCAGGAAGGTAAGGTAAGGTCTCATTGGCGATCAGTGAGTCTTAGTGGTGTAGAGGGACTAGAGTGAGTGAGACTCTGGTAGAACAGAGGGGCAGGTGGACGGTGGGACACGGATTGTTATGGGATTGTTACTTCATGGTCAGTGGACACATTAATCTGTGGGAGGATGTGATAGACGTATAGGAGGTGTTTTGAGAGAGTAGTCGACAGTATTAGTATGGTCGCGAAGTAGGTGTCGAAGCTTTAGGAGAGAACGAGTATGGCAATGAGCAACTGACATGTAGGTGCGAATAGGACACTTAGACAGAGAGTATTATGTTGTTGGTCCGACATATAGTATATAAGATACTCGGTTAGACAGTGATAAGGTATGTGAACTCTGTGTGAAGGAGAGTGGATGGTTTAGGTCAAGGGCTATGCAGGTTCACTCTCTGGAGTAGAGTATTACATAGTGCGGGTATGGTTTGATACTGGACACAATTGTGATAAGGCACAGAAGGTGTTGTTAGGATTAGTGGATATCACAGTTTATAGGTGGATGAGCAGGTGTGCATGGTATATTTATGGCTACTTGTTGAGTATGTCTTAGAGAAGTTATACTAGCACAATATGTTGAGAAAGATTGAATTATTTGTGATTATTGGGGTATGTTTGTGACATTTTTTGTGGATTGGTGAGAGAAAAGGGGAGAGAAGGTTGTGAAAAGGTTGGACAGGTTATTTATGGGAAAGTTTGTTTAGGAGTTGGAAGTAAAGGGATGAGGAAGTCTTATTGGGTTAGGGTTGGTTCTGGTGGTTAATTGTGGTGTTATATTGGGAGGGAATATTTGTTTTGTTGTTTATATTGGTAGTGCGGTTGAAGTTGTGTATTGGTGTATAGAAGAACTTTGTGGAGCTGGGGCACATCGCAGGACTATAGAGGTCAGTGTGGGTATATGGATAGATTGGGAGAACAGTGTGTATTTAGAGGACAGCAATGAACATTAGTTGTACTTATGTATTAACGGGGTGATGGATACGTTGGAAGGAGGACTTACTTGTGGCGGGAATCTGACTGAGAGTTAGATCTCATTCACTAATATCTTTTCTATATCTCTATCTATCTCTGGATATAATATTGAGGTCTAGTTATCTAGCTTTCTTCATATATTCAGAGAGGCAAGTATAGTCTTATGTGAACGTGATGTTAGCACACGATACAGAGTGAACATGTGGGGATGGGAGAGGTCATATATGGATATCATTGAGAGTCTAAGGATATATTCTCTGTGTCTATATGTGGATACTCTGTCTATATATAGTATGTAGGGATATAGGATACAGACATACTTATTATTATTACTATATATCTTCTATTATAGGGTATCTGCTGTTGTTATAGTACAAGGCGCGTGGTTATAGGTATTTTGTATCTGGGCATGGAAGCAACTGGTAGAGGAGGACAGGCGGAGAGGTAGATGGTGGGGGACAGATTAGTGGGAAGTATTGGGGAGATTTTGGTTTCTTTTGGGTGAGTGGGTGTGTGAGTGTGTGGAGCTATGATAGTGGGACAGATGTGGGTGGGGTAGGTGCACAGTACTGGAAAGGTACGAGTCAATATGACAGGTTGATGTATAGGTGAGATAACAGTGTTGGGAGTTAGGAGTGATGTGGGGCCAGGGTGGTGAGTGGGAATGATATTGATGAGGAGGAGAGGCACACATGACAATTTGTTGAGAGCACGGATATCATGTTGGGGGTAGACATGACGGTACAGTGTGCAGCACACAAGTGTGGTGGGATACAGGGTGGACAATGGGTCATGATATGAGACGTGCATTATTTATGAGGTATTATATTTATGATATTTATTGGTATTTGATTGGAGGGGGAGATAACGGGATCATGGTATTTTATAGGGTGGGGGAGTACATGTGGTAGTGATGGGTGTTATGTAGGTTGTGAGTGCGAGATGAGTAGTCTGTGGAGCGAGTGTGTGAGCAATTTTGTACACAACACAATGGTAGTATGAGATGTGTGATAACTAGTGATGATTTGGTATTTTGAGGAGGAGAGGTATAGGGTACATTGTTAAGTTTAGGTTGTATTTTGATATTTTTAATTAATGTTAGGTACTTGGGGAGGGGAGTGTAGAGTGAGGTATATGGTGACGAAGGCGACTAGAGTGTGAGATCTTAGTAGGAGTACTAGGGTTACTATAAAGGTATTCACTGGTGGAGGTGGTTTTCATTTTTGGAGGGGGGGGAGTGATTTTGTGAGTGGGATTGGGTTGTATTGTGGAGGTCACTTGAGTTTTGTGAGATGGGTTGGGTACGAGGAGTGGGGGGTATTGGAAGGGTGGGGGAATGGAGGCAGTGGGGGAGGTGGTGTTTGGAAATTTGGGGGTGGGGGGGTGTGAATGTTGTTGGAGGATGTTTTGGGGATGGATATGGTGATGGAATGGGGTGGAGATTCTTTTGTATGGATGGAGGGGGTGGGTGTGGTAAGGATGGATTAGGCCTGGGGGGGGAAAGGGATGTGTAAATCTGGGTGTGGAGGTGTGGGATGTGTAGGTGGGAGTGGTGAAGGGAATGACTGGTTAGGGAATGAGAAATGTAGGATGTAGGTGAGATGGTGTAAGTACATGGGAGGTCAGGATGGGGGAATGTAATTTATTGTAGGGAGGGGTAGGATGGTTGGGTGGATGTAGGTGGGAGGTATGGAGAGGGGGGGAGGGTGTGGGGCATATGGGGGAGAGGGGAAGGAAGGTGGGGGATTGGGTGAATAGGTGGAAAAATGGTGAGGAGTTATAGGTGGTTGGGTGGAAGGAGTGGGAGAGGTGGTGGGCTATACTTTTGGAGTAAGTTAAGGGAGAGAAGGGGGAAGGGTAAGGGTAGTGGGAGGGAATTTGGGGGTAGGTTTGGTTGGGGTTTTGGAGGAGATTAGGAGGGGAAGGAGATCTAGGGTGGGGGAAAAGGGTTGGGATATGGGGGAGTTATGGGGGGTAGGAAAGAGAGGATGTATGAATGTGCGGACAGGGGGTCATTGGTGTAAGTAGCAGTGGGGGGCGGTGAGCCAACTATACACGATAACACGGGCGCGAAGGGAGGGTGTGGTGGTAGTGCGTCGCGATTGAGGGGGGCGGAAGCACATATTGGGAACACGAGTGCGTGAGTAGGAGTGACACGTTTAGGATGTGAAGTGTGGGAGTGATGCTTAGAGATAGTTCTGATCACAGGATCTTAGATGCAACAAAGGCTATAGCTGCGTACTGTCGAGTCGAAAGTACTCTATATCTATTCAGATTTTCGACTCACACTGTCAGATTGATTACTATTATGTGGGGACAGGCTGAGGTAGAGCGGGCGCAAATAAGGAGAAGTGGGTGGGATTGCACACACACGACACATCAGTTCACACACACACATAACGGCAACATACACCGTATGAAGGACTACAGAACAACACACACATCAATAGGTGTGTGTGTGTTGTGGGAAATGAGAAGAGATGAGTGTTGTAGGAGAGAGAGTATATATCTTGGCAGCACAACGACACTCACAATGAATATGATACTAGAATGAAACACATCTTATTGAGCGTGGATTTGAGAGTCAGGGAAGATGTTAGGCGGACAGATGAAGCTCAGTACATGAGTATTCACAGAATAGTATCATGTTGGTGAGAAGGATATGATATTACACTGCGACAGTATTCTAGGAGTGTAGACAAAGGTAGGAGTGTGGAAGGTGGAGGATTGATATGTGAGTTAACATGGAAGTCACGGAGTATCTGATTGGGTGGGGTCAAGTGTTAGAGATATACAATAGTCTTGATCTGTGTGGGGTGGTTTGGGTGGGGGTGTTTTTAGGGTAAGGATAGAGTTGTAGGTGGTGTGACACTGGGTGAGTGGTGATTTGAATGGGGAGAGCGACAGTTAATGGTTAAGATACTGGGGTGGTGCATAGTTTGTATATAGAATTGGCAAGGGGGTCAGGAGTAGTTGTGTTGTAGTGGAGGAAACTGATGAGTGTGGATTAGGGTCGCTGAGATTAGTGTTGGACATTCATATACAGTGGTGTTGTGTTGTGTTCACTTCGTGATAGTTAGTAGAGTGGGTAGTAATGACAAAGTGCAGGATAGTACTGTTATTAGTGAGTGACAGTAGATATGTGGTTTGGTTGAGGATGAACGTTTGGTAAGGAGTCAGTTGGAGTGAGGTTAGTGGTGAGTAGTCTAAACACAGGTCTATGGGGCAGGTTACAGAGAGGAATATGGTGCGAGGGGGTACACTGGGACGTATAGGGAGTAATGACACATAAAGGATTTGCATTGGGACAAGAGGTCTGGAGAGACGTGTTTGATGGGATGGCGTTGTAGAAGAGGACACAAGTGGGATATAGGGAGAGACAGACTGTTTAGGTGAGAGATGGGCGACAGAGGTTAAGTGATTTGATGTGTAGTAGGAGTTTGTGAGGTTATACTAGTGGTTTGGGTGAGTGATAGAGATAGAGGGGATGGGTGTAACACTGTGACGTGAGTTGGGTGGAGTGTGTACACAGTATTTCAGTTACGAAATTTTTTTGGAGCACAAGGGAGTATAAAGTTGGATTTAGCGGGGTACAACAGTGTGATACTAGATGTAGAAGCAATTGGATAAGATCAATGATTTAGGTGGGGGTGACTGGTTTTGTGGAATAAGTACAGAGAGTTCACGTATCTTGAAGGTGACACAAGGTGGGATGTGTATGGGGTGAATGGGGGTGGATGGTGAGACACATTTCTTATGGTAGGGCACTGACACTATTGGGTACACGTAGAAATAATGGGGGGATGATATGGGAGTGATAGGTTGTTGGGATAGAAGAGTGTGCAAAGAAATTTTAAGTGTTTGTGGATATGGAGATAGTATGGAGTGTGGTAGTATGGTTGTTTTTTTTTGTTTTTGTTTAGTTGGATGAGACTAGGCAGTACGCGTGTAGTTTTTTAGTAGATTAGGTGAATAGGGTGATAATGTTTTTGTATGTGAGGATGTGTTGGACATTGTGCATGTTTATGTTATGTGGGTGTTGTGACGAGGCGGTGGAGTTTTGTAAATGAGCAGTATAGTGGTGGTGAGACATTCACATGTGAGGATGTGGTAGTCAGAGAAGTATAGGTTAGTAATTGATTTAATAAGTAGAATGAGTACTATGTGAGAGACTAGTTTGTAAGTTGGTAGTCATGGTTGTGGAGAGCGATCATTTGACAATGTTTGTGGTGTGGTGGAGGTGGGAACAGTGGGTGAATGTAGACAGAGACAGTTTTGGAAGTCAATTGTTATGGAGGCAGGGAAGAGTGTCTAGGGATAGTGTGGTCATTGACATATTTATAGGAGAGTAGTGGACTTCTAAGATGTAGGGATCCTGGTGGATTCTGATGTCATGTTAGACGATATAATTTGGGATGGACGAGTGTCAGTGAGCTTCTCTCTGACAGACATCTGGTAGGTGTAGACACGTGAAGTACTGCATGGAGAGACATGTTGTGAGGTGTGGTATTGTACTGAGTTGTGTGTGTGTAGTGATGTCAGAGTGGCAGAGTATTTGGAGAACACACAACATGGGGAAGGTTGTGTCGCTATGTAGATTTACACGTTCTACATGAGAGTATATGATGTGAGAGCTGAGGAGGGGATGGTATAGGGAGGGTGAGATTTGTGGTTGAAGTTTATAGTAATTTGGTGGGTTTGTGGGAAGGTTAGATCACAGAGACATATGAGGGTCGTTATATGGGGACTTATATTGTAAGGTGAGAGATTGTGTGTTGTGGATGATTAGTGGTGATTGAGGTAGTATTTTGAGGGATGGATGGTACGTATGTTGTGACGAGGGTTAGATAGGGAGGGGGACGATGGAGGGAGGTTAGCTTATGAGGGTGTTAGGGTTTTTTTGGTAGTGTATTTATTGTCAGGTGTAGTGGTATCTATTTATATGTATTGATAATAAGTGTTAGACAGTTCACTCACTGGGATATGTGTGAGGGGAGGAGAGTGTTATGTGAGTTGAATTTTGGTGGACATCGTGCTCAGCGCGATATGTGATCTTCTGAATTGAGTGATAGTGCGGCAAGTACTGGTGGACAATCTGGGTTACGCGTCATGTAGAGTATGAGGGGGTGTGTACTAGTGCGAATATATAGAGACGTATCTTGTAGCACACAATGGTGCAACGTGTGTCGTATATGCACGAGTGTAGTGACATTCTATGGAGCGGTATGATGGATCGTTTTATGATGTCTTAGAGAAGGATTTAGGACTGTACATGTATGTGTGAGCTGCTTTAGAGAATGGGGATTAGGACATGGGGAGACAGGATACATTGGAGAGGAGGGAGTGTGAGACAGAGGGGGGATGGCACAGGCTCTTTCACACGGACACGGAGACATGTACTGAACATGAGGGACGATATAGAATGCAGACGTGAGCAATGCGGGGTTGGACTTGCGTTTGTTAGTAAGACTTTAAATAGTACACATAGATTTTATAAGTATACTCATGATGTAGACACAAGGGTGTGGACAGGATGTGTTGGTTATTTAGGTTCATTAGGTATAGGGGGTGAAGTGGTAGTGTGTAGAGTGCGTAGTCAGAAACATTGTTCATGGGGATTTCGGTGTGACACTTATGAGTGATAGGAAGTATGGGAAAACAGTCAATTAGGTGAGGTGATGGTGGTGAGGAGTGAGAGTAAGAGAAGGATAGTGAGTATGTTGATACGAAGGGAAGGACTGATAGGATCAGTACAGTCATATGCATAGTTGGGATGATGTGTGATCTGGATCACTGGATTATTGTTAGACATGACATTAAGGGTGACAGGTGTGTGAGCGAAGACCTGTACATGGTCAGTTGATGATGAATACAGAGAAGTTTTCACTTGGGTTACTATAGGGAGTGAGGTGAGAGTTTACAGTGGTACACTACTGGAGAGGGTTGGTGGAGAGTTGAGAGTGTACAGATATGTGAGGATAGACTGTGATAGTACTTAGAGAGGACAGTGGGAATAAGGGAAGTGGAGATGTTAGTACGTATTTAAGATAGTGGTCTGGATTTGGGAGTGAGGTATATTGTGAAAGGTAGAGCGTGAGCGGATGGTGTTAGTTGTGGATGTAGTTGGTCACTCAAAGAGGACAGAGTTGTGATGAGACAGGAAGTGGGTATAGAGTTGAATAGCACAGTGTAAGATGTGTACTTATGTTGAGACGGCGAGGTTGATGCAGTGTCATATTGAGATAGATCTAGCGGCGTGACTTTGAGGAACTCATGTTGAGACACACATATTGAGGAGTGTAGTGGGGTGGGGAGTGGGGGGCTACATGGTGGTATGGTGGTAGGAAGACTTAGGATGTTATGCGACATGTTAGGTATTATGAGATGTTAGGTGAGTGTTGAGTTGGTGATCAATATCACACTATTTCATTGGTATAGACTGTGGGGAGTAATATGTATTACACTAGGAGGATGGGAGTTGGAACTGTGAGAACGGTGAGTGTTGGTCGAAGAGGGACAGTGAGTTAGGATGATATGGAGTCTACTATATGATCGATAGTATTACAACCGCTCGTAGAGTTATAGTGTGGATGTAAGGGAGGTACAAACAGGAGGATTAGTAGCACATGAGTGTGTAGGCATAGTAGTCAGAGGAGGGAGTTGAGATGGATTAGGGTGGAGGAGTAGTGAGAGACACACGGATAGGGGAGAGATAGACATTATTGTCATATGGGTCACAGAGGCGCAGTACGGAAACGAGGGCAGGAGAGGACCAGATAGACACAGGTGGTCTGTAGGTGTGACAGGTCGTGAGAGCACTGAGGTGGTAGATAGGTAGGGATATGCACACATCACATGGGATATGGGTGGTCAGGACACAGGGTGTGACAGGTTAGGTGAGTGGATGAGTGAGGAGGTTGGAGGAGTATAACTGCAGGGGACGGTCTTGATGATTAGAGGCAGGGAGGGGGGCGATTGAGGATGGGCTGGGGATAGTAGACAGGGAGGGAGGAGTAGAGAGGTAGATGGGGGGTGAGGTGTAGGAGGAGTGGGAGGGTGATTGGTATACATTATTCAGGAGGTAGGAGGGGGGTGGAGGGGCGAGGCGGCAGACGACGGTTGGGGTAGAGGGGGTGAGGTGGGAGAGGAGGAGGGGGGGGAGGAGGGGGGAGGGAGGGGGGGGAGGGGGGGGAGGGGGGAGGGTGAGGAGGGGGGGGGGGGGAGGGGGGTGGGAGGGGGGAGGGAGGGTGGAGGGGGAGGGGGAGGAGGGGAGGGAGGGAGGGGGGGGGAGGGGGTAGGGTGGGGTGGGGGGGGTAGTTGTGATGGTATGGTGTGAATTTTTAGTTGATTTAATTTGGGGGGGGATTGTGATATTAGAGTGTAAAGTGAGGAGATTTTTGATTGTTAGGAGAGATTGGGGGGTATGGATTTATGGATGAAGAGGGGGGGATTTTGTGGGAAATGAAAAGAAAAGTGTTGAGTTGTTGAGTTGTTAAGATGTTTAGTTAATAGAGATTTAGTTGTATAGAGGGATTTTAATTGAAAGGATTTGTTTTAGGGGAGAGAGGGAGGTGTGATGGAAATTGTAGGTGGAGGTTGTTTGATAGTATTGATAGGTGGAATGGTGGGTATAGGGGAAGGGGGGGGGAGGAAGGGAAGGATGTGGGGGGGAGGTTTGGGGTAAATAGTGGTAGAGGTTGGAGGGGGGAGGGGTTGTGGGGGTTGTGGGGTTTGTGTGGTGAGGTTAATTAGGGTGGGATGGGGGTGTTATTTGTGGGGGGGGAGGGGGGTAGGTTTGTAGTTTTTAGTTTGTTTAGTTTTTGTAGTTTTGTAGTTTTTAGTTTTGTTTTGTAGTTTTTTATTTTGTATTTTTTAGTTTGTAGTTTTTTAGTTTTGTAGTTTGTTTTATGTTACTTGTAGTTTTTGTATTTTGAGTATTTTTATTTTTTAGTTTTTGTGGTTTAGTATTTTGTAGAGAGGTAGTTTTTTGTATTTAATTATTTTATTTTTGAATTTTTTATTAGAATTAATGTAAGAATATAATAAAATTATAATTTTATTAATTACTAATTTTTCTAAATAGTATAAATTAGATTTACTATATGTATATTATGTAGTAAATAATACATTTAATATAAGTCTAAAATATCTAAAATTATTTTTGAAGATAATGAATAATAGTTATAAATAAATTATTGAGTAAGTAGTAAATAATTTTTGAAGAAATTTATTTTCGTATAAAGAATAAAATATAAAATACTTAAATTAAATATAATATATTAAATACTAAAATACTAAAATACTAAAATACTAAAATACTAAAATACTAAAATACTACAATACTAAAATACTAAAATACTAAAATACTAAAATACTAAAATACTAAAATACTAAAATACTAAAATACTAAAATACTAAAATACTAAAATACTAAAATACTAAAATACTAAAATACTAAAATACTAAAATACTAAAATACTAAAATACTAAAATACTAAAATACTAAAATACTAAAATACTAAAATACTAAAATACTAAAATACTAAAATACTAAAATACTAAAATACTAAAATACTAAAATACTAAAATACTAAAATACTACAATACTACAATACTACAATACTACAATACTACAATACTACAATACTACAATACTACAATACTACAATACTACAATACTACAATACTACAATACTACAATACTACAATACTACAATACTAAAATACTAAAATACTTAAATACTTAAATACTTAAATACTTAAATACTAAAATACTTAAAACTAATTTCTTGTTTCTTGTTTCTTGTTTCTTGTTTCTTGTTTCTTGTTTCTTGTTTCTTGTTTCTTGTTTCTTGTTTCTTGTTTCTTGTTTCTTGTTTCTTGTTTCTTGTTTCTTGTTTCTTGTTTCTTGTTTCTTGTTTCTTGTTTCTTGTTTCTTGTTTCTTGTTTCTTGTTTCTTGTTTCTTGTTTCTTGTTTCTTGTTTCTTGTTTCTTGTTTCTTGTTTCTTGTTTCTTGTTTCTTGTTTCTTGTTTCTTGTTTCTTGTTTCTTGTTTCTTGTTTCTTGTTTCTTGTTTCTTGTTTCTTGTTTCTTGTTTCTTGTTTCTTGTTTCTTGTTTCTTGTTTCTTGTTTCTTGTTTCTTGTTTCTTGTTTCTTGTTTCTTGTTTCTTGTTTCTTGTTTCTTGTTTCTTGTTTCTTGTTTCTTGTTTCTTGTTTCTTGTTTCTTGTTTCTTTTTTCAAATCGATTGTTCAACTGTTAAAACTTGGTCCCATGTGAATTCCACCTCAGTTTCTTTCCAAAAGCTTTACGAGTGCCAATTTACGACACGGCCATTTCCCAAGCCTCCCAAAATACATGCCGAAATGGGGTGTTATCTTGTTCCCCAGGACAAGCCCTGTCGTAAAGTGGCAAATTGTGACAAGCCTCGAACGAAAGTTTAGGTTGGTATGTGCCGTTCATTATCGGGGCTCTCAGCTGGGCGGAAAATCGAAATTTGATGGCGTTTCGTCTTTTCTCGGGGCTTTGGTACAAGTGTCACTTGACGAGACGAGCCGAGACTTATCTGAGTTTCGCATTTTGGTGAAAGCCAAAATTTACGACAAATTTGAACGGAGATCGTAAAGAGAGACTTGCCTTCAAGCTTAATCCAATATATGCTTTGAAAATGAGAGAAAATTTACTTGCTAATCGAAGCCAAAGTATTCGTCACTCTTTCAATGAACGTTCCACAAGTGTTTGGCCCCGTTTTCTGAGCTGATGAAGCCACTTATGGTTTTCCAAGTTTGCTAACTGGCCCGGAGCCAATATTAAGAATGGGAGACGGGCAATGAATTAATCTGTTAAGTCATTTAGCAAACTTTATCCTTCGTCTGGTGAATGAAACTCCTTGCTGAAAATGAGTATCTGATCCAGCCATCATCGTCTGACTAATATACCTTTTTATGATACGAAAAACGATGATTATGACAGCATGATGTAATTTTATTAGGAAGGTTATGAATCAGCCTTTCCAATGGAGTTAAATTAATACTAAATCCAACTTTAAGTCACTTAAAACTGTAAAGTTTCCAGCATTCTCGCAACACATTTCACCAAAATTTATTTTCACTTTGTGCACATAATTTCCAGGCTTTACTTCACGTGTGGCACACCTTCTGGTTCTGTACCTTCAGCAAAGCCTGCGAGCTTACAAGCCTGAATCACACTAATTAACTCCGATGTTGTACGTGTGTGTGTGGAGAACATACTCAACAGCGTAGGAGAACATTATGAGGGACCGCCAGCAAGAAACGGAGCTCGAAGCGAAACTAATCCCGTGGAAGTAATTGTATTTTGGGAATTACAAAAGAGTACAAATTTGCACCAACGTGAAAATTGCTCATTCGATTTCGAAGCAAAACCGTTAAAATATCCAATCAAAAAGATGTCTTTCTGTGTAATAAATCCCGCTCCTCAGCAATATGGTATCGAGCGTTGATTTACGACCAACTTCGGAGAATCCGTAGCAAATGCTTGTCCAAAACTGAAGAAGCCTAAATCGCTTGCAAGGTTCTGCCCAGCTTGTTATGATCATAATCGAGGCACTTAATCAAAGCCCAAGGACAAATGGCTCATTTCCCTGGCAGTCGTCCTTGTCGTCGTTGGAGGTTAAATTTAGTGCTTTATCCATCAAAACCTACCGAAACACTGACAATATGTATATTAACTCGGGAAGCTCTTTCTGCAAAGTCTGGAGACCATTTTGTCCTTTGGATAGGGGTTGCGCCAAAGATTGGCAGATAATGTGGGCATGAATTTTTATTCTCTTGCTTTACATGAGACTTGATACGACCAAAGTCGGCAAAGAAAAGTTCGGAAAGAGTGGGGAGATTTGATCTCTAGAAAAAATTGCAAGGTTCTAAAAAGTTGTCATTTTTAGTATTTTAGTATTTAAGTATTTTAGTATTTTAGTATTTTAGTATTTAAGTATTTAAGTATTTAGGTATTTAAGTATTTTAGTATTTTAGTATTTTAGTATTTTAGTATTTTAGTATTTTAGTATTTTAGTATTTTAGTATTTTAGTATTTTAGTATTTTAGTATTTTAGTATTTTAGTATTTTAGTATTTTAGTATTTTAGTATTTTAGTATTTTAGTATTTTAGTATTTAAGTATTTTAGTATTTTAGTATTTTAGTATTTAAGTATTTAAGTATTTAAGTATTTAAGTATTTAAGTATTTTAGTATTTTAGTATTTTAGTATTTTAGTATTTTAGTATTTTAGTATTTTAGTATTTTAGTATTTTAGTATTTTAGTATTTTAGTATTTTAGTATTTTAGTATTTTAGTATTGTAGTATTTTAGTATTTTAGTATTTTAGTATTTTAGTATTTTAGTATTTTAGTATTTTAGTATTGTAGTATTTTAGTATTTTAGTATTTTAGTATTTTAGTATTTTAGTATTTTAGTATTTTAGTATTTTAGTATTTTAGTATTTTAGTATTTTAGTATTTTAGTATTTTAGTATTTTAGTATTTTAGTATTTTAGTATTTTAGTATTTTAGTATTTTAGTATTTTAGTATTTTAGTATTTTAGTATTTTAGTATTTTAGTATTTTAGTATTTTAGTATTTTAGTATTTTAGTATTTTAGTATTTTAGTATTTTAGTATTTTAGTATTTTAGTATTTTAGTATTTTAGTATTGTAGTATTTTAGTATTTTAGTATTTTAGTATTTTAGTATTTTAGTATTTTAGTATTTTAGTATTTTAGTATTTTAGTATTTTAGTATTTTAGTATTTTAGTATTTTAGTATTTTAGTATTTTAGTATTTTAGTATTTTAGTATTTTAGTATTTTAGTATTTTAGTATTTTAGTATTTTAGTATTTTAGTATTTTAGTATTTTAGTATTTTAGTATTTTAGTATTTTAGTATTTTAGTATTTTAGTATTTTAGTATTTTAGTATTTTAGTATTTTAGTATTTTAGTATTTTATTATTTTAGTATTTTAGTATTTTAGTATTTTAGTATTTTAGTATTTTAGTATTTTAGTATTTTAGTATTTTAGTATTTTAGTATTTTAGGGGAGCTGGCAACGCGGCCAAGTTAACCAGACGCGCTTCCTCGGTAGTGAAATTTAAATACGCTTTTTTGGCTGAAAATCATCAATTTTTCTGCTAAAATGTGTTAGAATCGATCGGCCGGAAAGTGGATTCGTCGGGAATAGTGAAGTTCGGCGATTTTCGTGAAGAAAAAGTGTTTAAAATTAGTTTTGTTTTTTCTTGGAAGGTGCGGGGAGAGAGACACGCTCACTCCGTTGTTGACAGTTTCAGTTTCAGGGTGTGTGTGTGTTGGTTCCCACATTGCATGGGAGCTTGCATGCAAGCGTGGGGTGCTGAACTGGGACAGAATCTGGAGGATTGATGAAGATCCCTTCAGAGTTTTTAGTTTCGTATTGGTGGTTGCAAATGAAAAGTGAAGTTTTGGGGGGAATTTGTTGAAAAGTGCCTTTTTCATTCAGCCTTTGTTTTTGATGACCGCGGGTGCACATGTTTAAAGGATTGAGTGTGGGTAAGAAAAGTCAGGTGAGCTGACAGTGCGACGAGGGGTGACAGCTCATCGGGGCTGAGTGCTTTATGTCAGTGTGGCAACTGCCACGCCACTAAGCTCGACGGTGGTCGGTGGCGGAACTAAATGAGTGCAGTGATGCCTTATAGAGTTATCTACGTGCGCATGTATTGCGTATATGTACACAAAAAAGATTGAGGTTAAATTTTGTCCGGCCAGCAAAATCAAATGGTGTGCTAGTGTGTGTACGCGAAACGTCATAAAGCTCTATTCACAGAATCCCGGTGAGTTTGTTCCAAGCAAAAAGTTTTAGTATTTTGAAAAAAGAACTACGCCGCGTCTTTTGCATTTTAATGATTTATGTTTTTAGTTTAATTCTAGATTAAATTTTCAAAACAACCTATCCCTCATGGGTTTCCTATGCAGATAGGGCTTTTTGAAAATTTAATCGAGAATTCACGTCGCGGTTGCTGCAAAAGATTTCCGTTACCGTTGTCGTCGTTGGTTTACTCCGTTTTTGTTTGTTTTGTTTTTTGCCTGTACTCGTTTAAATGTTCGGTAAGGAGTTCGATTTGCGATGCCTTTTCGTTGGATCGCAAAATTTTTCGCGTCCATCGCAGTGTGTTTTTCGTTTTTCCATTCACGTGCGGCTGGCTTTGGCTGTCCCGATGACAGTTAGCCAGTTCGATTTGCGATGCCTTTTCGTTGGGTCGCAAAATTTTTCGCGTCCGTCGTCGGTGTGCAACAACAACAAAACCCTATCATACCATTTCAGCTCGATAAACATTGTAACTCGTCGATCGCAACGTTAACCATTACCTACCTAAAACTCGTAAAATCATCTCAAGTTAAAAATTGCACTGTTCAATCCTTCATTCATTAATTTCAAATGATTTTGGTTCTATCTTTCCACAGCCGGCTGTCTAAGACTAAACCATTTCATTTAAAATTTAACAACAGATAAACGGGAAATGTCTCATCCGCAGCATCCGATTGCTTGCCTTGAGAATAATATATAATATCTTTAAACAAACACTATGATTTTGGGTCGCATCATCATCTTCTATGATGAATCCTGACCAAACACCCTATCCTACTAACAAGTTTTCAGGTTCCTGGCGCTCGTGGGGTGTAAGCACAGAGTAAATCAGCTGCCCTAGTAGCAACCTGCGTTAACTAACATTCCCGTCCCTTAAAATCGAGGTCTACAAACTGACATGGCGGGCGCCGTTGGTGGCCAATGACTGTTACCTATTCGCAACTGATCTAGTTTTAGTAATCATGGTGTTTTATCTTTTCAGTGCATTCAAACATGCTGTTGATAAGGGAAACACCACTAGATTGTCGAAGCCTATAATCAGTAGTGCTGAAAGGATATTACGGTTCTGTTCAGCAACGGAGGGGCAACCATGGGTGATCTCTCATGCTCATGCTCATGCTCATTTTAGTATTTTAGTATTTTAGTATTTTAGTATTTTAGTATTTTAGTATTTTAGTATTTTAGTATTTTAGTATTTTAGTATTTTAGTATTTTAGTATTTTAGTATTTTAGTATTTTAGTATTTTAGTATTTTAGTATTTTAGTATTTTAGTATTTTAGTATTTTAGTATTTTAGTATTTTAGTATTTTAGTATTTTAGTATTTTAGTATTTTAGTATTTTAGTATTTTAGTATTTTAGTATTTTAGTATTTTAGTTTTTTAGTATTTTAGTATTTTAGTATTTTAGTATTTTAGTATTTTAGTATTTTAGTATTTTAGTATTTTAGTATTTTAGTATTTTAGTTTTTTAGTATTTTAGTATTTTAGTATTTTAGTATTTTAGTATTTTAGTATTTTAGTATTTTAGTATTTTAGTATTTTAGTATTTTAGTATTTTAGTATTTTAGTATTTTAGTATTTTAGTATTTTAGTATTTTAGTATTTTAGTATTTTAGTATTTTAGTATTTTACAAAAAATATACAAAAATTTCAAAAATTTCAAAAATTTCAAAAATTACAAAAATTACAAAAATTACAAAAAATTCAAAAATTTCAAAAATTACAAAAATTACAAAAATTACAAAAATTACAAAAATTACAAAAATTACAAAAATTACAAAAATTACAAAAATTACAAAAATTACAATAATTACAAAAATTGAAGAACAAACTTAAAATAACCTTTGAAACAACTCTAGAATTGTTTCAAGTCTTTTTCCATTGAAATTTGTATGTTCTATGAAACAATTTCACACTTCGATTTTTTACCGAATTCGGTAAAGTTTACCGAATATTCAATTGCTGAACAGTTAGGAAAACTAAAAATTGCTCATTGTACTAAACTTTACCGATTTTTCAAGTACCGAATTCGGTTAAAAAAACATTAAGTTTGTTGCTCTCTGCTTTTTACAGCTAAAATGGAAAGGAGTGACATAAACTATGAAAATTGTTCGCGATTGCCTTAGATTGAAATCATTACCAAAATAAGTACGGTGGGCTCTTTGGCTGTCGATCTTCTCGATATCAAAAATGCTCCAGCTGTCAATAAATTTTTCAGTCCTTTCAAATAGATTGCTTTGATTTTTTCATTCTAAAATTGATAACTCCCGCTCTCGACGGTCCTTTCAATATCGACAACGAGAGAGTCCACTGTATTGATAATGAAATTAAAACAAGAAAACACAACTTTCAAAACATTCCGACATCCTTCTATCAAAGCGCAGACAATCAAGGTGCGGATTTGGCACCAAACCCGCACCTTTTCATAACTTCCATCAATTTTCCCATGGATGGATCCCACTGTGACAGATTGCGGACGAACAAAATCTTATTTGACTGTCAAACTTTCATGCTGTCATCGCGGCCGTGTACGACAAATTCAGTAGCTTAACGAAACACCACGTGGAATATATCGTTAAGGGGGTGAGTGGAAGTTAGGGTGGTACATTTTTTAAATGTATTACTTGGTTTTAACTCAATTAAACAAATCCATTCATTTTGTTTGAAAAAAATAATTTTGTAAATATTAACTTAACATTTTTTTTTAATTTGTGATTGTAATACATCCTGAGCTGTCTTTAAAGCAGTCAGGCCTACTGCGTTGCATCAACCGCACAGAGGATTCTGTGAATGGATCACATTTCACAGAATCTATATTGGTGGAAGGATGCGCGGACATACCGTACCAAACGCACCGAATCAGTTATTTTATTTATTTTTTTTATTTATTTATTTATTTATTTATTCATGTAACGTAAGATAAAATCTTTTTAATTGATACAATTTGTGTGCTTGCGTGATTCAATAAAACTAATTTTACACAGTGATAGGTTCTCTTAAACTAATTAATTATTCGTGTTGTTAAGGTAGGTGAGCAAATCATGTTTGAAAGTATATTTAGATATAACGAGTTTAATACTGGTTGGTAAGCTGTTCCAATTTACAATGCCTCTAGCAAAGAATGATTGACTGTAGTAAAAGGAGTTATGATTTGGAATAACGTAACTTTGGGTTCTTGTGTTACGAAAGGGAATCAATTTTTCATAAAGATAATGGGGTAATCTTGATCTAATGATTCTATGAAGAAGAACGCAAGAACGATATTTACAGAATTTTGAGAAATTGCATCCAATGAGATTCGCTTGTAGGTGGGAGACTCGAGAATATCTATTCAAGTTGTAAACATATCGAACGCACGCATTTAATGCAATACGAAGTCTGTCCAACGAAGCGCCCAGTGCGTTAGAATATATGAAATCGGAATATATAAAGTGCGGGAAGATCAACGTTTTGAAAAGTTTTAATTTAATAGCTGTATCTAAATGTTTAGTTCTCATGTTTAATTGTTTCAGAGCTATGTAAATTTTTCGACACTGGGAATTAATTTGAGCATCCCATGCCAAGTTATTTTTAAAGATGACACCAAGGTTGTTCGCTTCAACTACAAAGTTTATCACTATTCCATTCATTTTTATAATGGGTGTTTCGGGTGTTTCCCTTTGATTGTGAATTAACAAAGCTTTCGTTTTTGAAGGATTAATGGGAAGTAGATTAGATACCGACCAATTTATCACTTGTTCTAGGTCGTAGTTTATATTTTCGCACACTACACTCATGTTTAAATTTGGAGCTACACAGTAATAAATTTGTACATCGTCAGCAAATAAATGCACTGAACAGTGACGCAATACAAGTGGTAAATCATTGATAAAGAGAGAGAATAAAAGTTTCAACAAACCTACAAATTGAACCACCCTATCCCCCAACTTCCCCGTCATCAGTCAGCTCCGGTGGGGATTGTGGCTTAATTAGAACCGTGTAAAATTTAGATGCTGATGTGATGCGTGTGTGTGTATGCGTGCTTGAGCTTGACAGACGACAGGTGTGAGGATTCGCTAATCTGTGTCTCCAACCTGGATTTGGACACGCCGGGGCTGTGTCACAAAGCTGTCCTACTGTTTTGCTAAGGGAGGAAGGCCGTGTTGTTCTGTTGACGGAAGGCTTTGCACGGAGTTGAGCAAAGTTGGTTTAATCTGATTTGAGTTTGGGAACATTCGCGTTGGATAACATTGTTGGTAAATTGAATTTTGCTGGATTTTATGTCATGTTGTGTGCTGTTTCTGGTTAATTTCGTGTTTTTTATGAATTTAAAAATATGAAATATTTGAATGAATTATTATTTTTATGGAAAAAAAACATGAAAAGTATCAAGTATTCAAGAGTTCGTTACTTTTTATGCTTCTTGTCAACTTAAACTTGTACCATGGACAAGCTGACGACTAGTGAGAATACTATATCCCGAAAAAGAAACTCCATCCACATCACACACACGTTTTTACGTGTCCACAGAGAGTACGTTGCAAAGTACGAAAGATCTTGCGGTGTTGGAAACATCTTATTTTCCAGATGATTTATAGTGAAAACCTGCAACCGACAGCAACCTCCCCGTTCCGACGCAACCATCATCAGAGCTGGGAATAAAATCCTTTTTCCCAGTTTCGAAATGGGATGGCCACGTGTGCACTTTCGAAGCTTAAGCATATGTGAGTAGAGTTTTGCGGGGGAACCCGAAAGGTAATGTTTCCACAGGTCATACTATATTACCTCACACGGCAGTGGCAGGTTTTTTTGGTACGTTAGACTGGTTCAATGTTCCAAAATTGACCGTCATTTTATGAAATTTCTGGTAATTCTTTCAAATAATAGTAAATAAAAAATAAAAAGTTTCAAATATTAGCTCAACCCACAAAAAAAATCTGTCAACAACTTTGCCAACTGAACTCCTATCGCTTCGCGATCTTCGCCAAAATTGTTCCTCACTCCTCTGTGGACCAGTTTAGTGCGCTCGGGAGAAGTATTTCATATGTTCATGTGGCGGGGTGGGTGGTTTCAGGTTCGCGCACATGTGTTTAGCGTAAGTATAGAGCAGCAGGTTAGCGAAGCTCCAGCATCAGTGCCATAGTTAAATCCGCGCGAGGATTTACCGTCGCTTTGCCCCAGAATTCCCGTTTTAGTGGAGATTTATGACGTCGGTGGAGCGGATCGAAAAATATTCCCAGTCCCGGTTCTAAAGACCCCAAAACGGTGGCATCTTCTCGCAGTGTTTGTTACCCTGGAACCGAAATAAAGTACAAGAATGGACCATAGTTGGAAATAGAAAACCTGAGTCACTAATCCCCTGTTGCAGAGCTTTGTATCTCTCGAAAAAGGGGGTGTCATCAGCCATAAATAGTGGTTAAAGTGAGGAAAGTCATTGTTTTGCCATGTGAGAATGCCATTTTGGACTTCAGAGCTTTCTGCTTTAGGTAAAAACAAATTATCTATTTACCATTAAGGTCTTTCTAATCTAATCTAACACAAACGCAGCCAGTCCGATGAAAGCATGCTGGAATGTCTTGTGATTAGAGTACGCCCCAAGCACTTTTCTTGTCAATATTAATAATTGCAGTGCATCCGAGAACACCCGAAAATGTATTGCCCCAGAGAGGATTCCGAGAACGGATCACATTTCACAGAATCTACAGGGGAGGAAGGATGCGTGGACCTACCGTACCAAACGCTCCAGTTTACAGTTTCATATGTGTTTTGTATAATGTGTTTAGTGTAAAATATTGTGTGGTTATATAATCAATTAAATATAATTATGCAATATAATGATTATTTCATAAAATCCCTCCACCTATGTATAATAACCACGCACCCAAGCACACAAACAGCGACACAAAAGAAATGAAAATGAGCATGCAAAAACAAGACAACGCGTCCCCGTGGTCAGCGCACTAATGATCACAAAAGCCGCTGCTCAACATTGTGATCAAATATGTTATCCCATCGTATATTTTTGGAAAAAAAATTCGGCTTCAAAAAAATACACTATTAATGAAAATTAAATTTTTAATGATCAATGATGTAGTAAAACAACCGTAAAAAACCACCAAAAAGATTGAGGCATCGCTAAAATTTTAAAATATCGCAATTTATCACAATCGCAATAGTGATAGTTACTCATTTCCGTAATTTTTACGTCCCACGTTACAAAAATAACTTTTAAATATTTTCAGACATAGGCTCTTAGATCCAGAAAACGTCAAAACGGCATTTTCAGTTTTCATTTTTTGCGAAAACCGACGAAAATTGCCATTTTTTTTACCATCCTAACACGGCGTAGGACACCCTAAGGGACAGACAAAAATACGGCTCTAATTATTTCTGTCAGGGAACGCTGTCCAATTTTGAGATCGATCAGAACAGTTTTGTTTTTGGCCGTGCTTGTTTGTAGGGAATTGCTGTACGCAGAAAGAACTCAATTCCCGCAATCGTGAATTGTGTTCATGAATTTTAAGAACCACGAAGGTATGTATTCATGAGTATTATGCATTTTCATTATAAACGTGAATATATCGTGGTTCTCAAATTCATGAACCCAATTCACAATTTCGAGAATTGACATTTTTCCGTGTATAAGGACAATGTTAATTTTATTTCAAGTTTTCAAAATTTCCCCAAAAAATCAGAGGCAATAACACACATTTTTACCCATTTAAATTTGTATGTATAAAAAACTCGATCGGATCGGATGAATTATAAGTTATTCAAACCAAATTCATAACGTTTGTTTATGTATTTTAAATCAAATGAAGGCTTTTATACCTTTTTACACATTTTGAATTCTGGAACCATAGACGGAAAAAAATGTGAAACTTTAGGCAAAAACACATTTTCATAAATTCATAAATATTTTGAAAATTTTTGACGGTAATGATGTCAAGTATTTTGTGATGCTTGATTTTTTTGAGGATTGTGGTTGAAATTTGTTTTTATTTTTTGGCCGAAATTTTTTTTTGTTTGGATAGTTGTCCCAATTGAGAAGGGGTGGGTCTAGAATTTCTAACAAAAAGTGTTCGCTTGGTTTATGGATGGCCCATGATTGTCACTGTATAAATTTTGTTCAAGTGAAATAGTAAGGCCGTTGCAAATATATTTCAAGGTTTATGTCACCCCACCCTCCCTTTCCTTCTCCTCCCCACCCTCTCCAAAAAATCAGGAGGCAAATTTATTTTTGGAAAAACTTCAAATTTTATATGAAAAAAGAAGTCTAATCAACTGAAAACAGGCTACAATGCATTTTCCAGCGTTGATAATCATATTTAGCATGTTTGGGCTCATTTGAAAATGTTTTGAATTTTTATGAAATTGTACAGCACTGCAAGAAAACAAAAATTATCCAAAAAAATATCCTCATAATTTAGACATTTTGAATACTAATATTTGCAAAACAATTAGACAGGTGTATTTTGCATTTCAAAACATTCATCATTCAAATGTTGAAACCATGGCTCAAAATTTAAATTTTTAGTAAGTAAAAAAAAGAAGTAAAAAAAAATATTTTTTTTCACTTTTTTATTTTATTTTTATTTTTTGCTTCTTGCATAAACTCCAAAAAATATTTGCAACGGCCTAAAATAGCTACAATACCCCAAGTTTCGATCTCACTAGGTTTTTTCCCTAGTTTTTGTTTAATTGCATTTTTGAACACCAAATCTCTATGAACCAGTTATTCACACAAATTGTAAAATAGTTATTTCGGTAAATTAAATGAATTGAATTGAATTGAAAATAGCTACAATATTTTGGTACAAATTCAATATTTATCGTAAAAATGGGAAAAAATAACGTGTCACATTACAAATTCGTTGTAAAATTTTAATTTTTTACTCTTGAAAATTGTAAAACGTCAAAAATATGTAAATACAAAATATAAATGTATTCAAAATATCGCGTCATTCGATACTCATGTTAAACGTTTTAAGAATATGAGTTTTTAAAACCTCGTATTTGTGAAACTTCAGTATTTAACACTTGCAATGCAATAAACATTGATATGGAATTTCAAGTCGTTCATGTCGATTAATATTACAAATTATTAAAATTTGAGTATTTTCCTAAAATAAAGCATTTCGTAAAAAAAAAGTCGTCGACGATAATGACTAATTTCGCAGCTTGAACTGCCACATATTTCAATACAAATTCCCACAATTTCCCAAACATTCACTTACTAATTCCCACAAATACACACAATTCCTACAATTATTTAAAAAAAATAAAAATTAAAAATCAAGCGAAATTCCACAAATATCTACACTAGGGTGTTTCAACCAAAACAAAAAGTTCTCAGATCACGGCAAACCGAGGTTCCCCTTGTAGAGGATACCCATAGGGACTCTCATGCCAAATATCAGTCCATTTGGTTGAGAGTTGGCCTGTTTCTAGCGAGTTGAAATTTACATGGAAATTACTATGGGATTTTTGTGATTTTCGTTCAATCGATCCTACAGGTCAGGGGACAACATGGATTCACTCGGAATAAAGACAGGTGTGTAGGGGATGGTCCAATGAACACATTCCAGAAGGAATTAGGGTTTTCCATTCTGTCCCCAAGGTGCGCATTGGATCGAAGTCCGGTGTCTCCAGAATCAACAATTCACCCTTCAAAAGTATCGCATTTCCTTAGTATGCTATGACGGCTTTGTGTAAACCACGACGCCACATATCAGACGGCGACCACGTGGAGAGGCATCGATTGCATTATTAACACAAAATCATCATTTTACGTTATTTAGAATAGTTGATATTCTTCCGGGAACATCAATAATTATAATGTTATTACTTTAAGGAATGTTTCTGAGCCAAAACTTGAGTGTATGCTCTGCCACGTGGTTGGTAGCAATAATGTCACTAGGCCATGGCGACTTGGTGAGCCTAGACTGGAATTAGGAATACTGTTACAACCAACCCGCAACGTCTTTCGAGGTGTATCCTAGGGTTCTACCTCTCCTACTAACATTGAGTCCAAAACCTCCCTACAAACATCTATACCATTAAGGTGACGTCATTAAGGAGGTCACCACTTTTTCAGGGATTTTAACTTTTTTTGTCTAAATTGATGTAATTTCACACAGTAAAAGTGGTAGTCCAAACACGATTATTCAAAGGACTTGGATTTGAAAACTATAAATCACGTTAGAGTTGTTTGCGGTCATTTTTTTCCGTGATTCAATTATCCGAAGTGGAACTTTTCCGAGACCTCCGGATAATCGAGTCAGGGCTTATTACTTATCGTGTGTGCGTGCGTCGCGCGTTGTTATTGCACTTCGATAGAGCTCCGCGAAAGTGACCCAAGAACCACCGATTTTCCGTTCCGTCGTGGCCGAAAGTGTGATTAATCATCGCCGAAGTGCGTCGCGAACCGGCATCGTGTGTTATAATTGGCCCGCAGTCGATGGCCGGGCAATAAAAGTGAATTTAGTTTTGCCATCCATCGTCGTCGTCGCGGGATAAACAGGCAGAACAAAGGGCGAAGTGTGGTCTAGCAACAAGACCAGTGGAAGTGCTATTGTGTCGACTGCGTATACGCACACTTGTCGAAACCGCGCGCGGTGTGCCGAGAGTGCAATTTTTGAAAAAAGGAAACGGGCAAAAAGTTTTAAACTTTTTTGTGAAAAAATATTTAATTAAATTTTAATATTGTGAAACATTGTGCGAGTAGTGAAACGCATTTACACACACAGAAGACGTCCTCTTCCGGGTATGAAGACCGTTAGGCTTCGAGATAAAAGCCCCGTTACGGTGTCGTGAGAAAACCGGGGCTAGGTCTCGGTAGCCCTTAGGTGGTTCTCCACCCCGAGACTAGGTAGCGCAGCCCTGATAAGGCTGCCTACCGAAAACGAGGATCGCGAATGGCAAGAAGATTGGATATCCGGAACAAACGGCAGAAGCCCATTGAAAAGCAGATCACCGATTGGCGACTCGGTTCTTGGAACTGCAGGTCCCTAAACTTTCTGGGTTTCGAACTCGCTTTGGCGAATGAGTTGCAACCTCGCAACTTCGATGTTGTTGCACTGCAGGAGGTGTCCTTGGAGGAGAAGCAGGTACTGGACTGGCCAGGTCAGCAGACCAATTCCAGATTCTTTCTGAGCGGCGGCACGGACAAGAAGCTGGGTACCGGCTTTATCGTGAGGGGTAAGATGCAGGATCGCGTGTTCGGCTTCACGGCGATCAGCGAGCGGATGTGCAAGTTAAGAATACGAGGCCGGTTCTTTAACTATAGCATTATCAACGTGCACTGCCCCCACGAAGAAAGACTCGATGACGAAAAGGAAACATTTTACGCGAAGCTGGAGGAGGAGTACGACAGCTGTCCGCGTCAAGATGTGAAAATCGTCATTGGGGACATGAACGCTCGGTTCGGCAGAGAGGAAATGTTTCGACCAACTATAGGCCCGGAAAGCCTACACATGGTCACGAACGACAACGGCCAACGCTGCATCGACTTCGCAGCCTCTCGTGGAATGGTGGTTAGAAGCACTTATTTCCCACGCAAGGACATCCATAAAGCCACCTGGACATCACCTGATCAACGGACGAAAACGCAAATCGACCACGTTCTGATCGACGGCCGATTCTTCTCGGACGTAACAAACGTGCGCACCTTTCGCGGTGCGAATATTGACTCGGACCACTACCTAGTTGGAGTTGACATGCGCTCAAAGCTGTCGACGGTGTTCAACCAACGCCGAAGCCGGCGGGCCCCTCCGTTCAACACCGCGTGTCTGCAGAACGGAGATTTGGCCCACAGTTACGCGCAGCAGCTGGAAGCGAATCTGCCAGGTGAGGAGGAACTTGGCGCAGCCTCGCTCGAAGATGGTTGGAGTCGCATACGCTCAGCCATCGGCAGTGCAGCGGAAGCCACACTGGGTAGTGCGATCCGAGTCAGTCGAAACGATTGGTACGACGACGAGTGCCAGCGGATTACCGCCGAGAAGAAGGCAGCCTACGACAGGAAGCTGCACAAGGCGACGAGAGGGAACGTGGAACGGTACCGGCAGGCTCGGAATCGGCAGGTCGCGGTCTTCAAGCTTAAGAAGCGCCAGCAAGAAGACCGAGATTGTGCGGAAATGGAGCAGCTATTCCGAGCTAATGAAACGCGGAAGTTTTACGAGAAGGTGAACCGGTCCCGCAAAGGCTTCGTGCCGCGAGCCGACGTGTGCAGGGACAACGGTGGAAACATGATCGTAAACAAGAGCGAGGTGTTGGAAAGGTGGAAGCAGTACTTCAACGAGCACCTCAACGGCGATGAAGCGGACGGAGACGGCGATGGAGTCAACCTTGGAGCGCCCGCAGTTGATGAACAGTTCCCAGTGCCTGATCTGGAGACGGTGAAGAGGGAGATCAGGAAGCTGAAGAACAACAGAGCTGCCGGCAAGGATCGGTTACCCGGTGAGCTCTTCAAATATGGAGGAGAGAAACTGGCGAGGGCGCTTCACTGCGTGATCTCCAAGATCTGGGAGGAGGAGAAGCTACCGGAGGAATGGATGGATGGTGTCGTGTGTCCCATCTACAAAAAGGGCGATAAGCTGGACTGCGGCAACTACCGCGGCATTACGCTTATCAACGCGGCCTACAAAATCCTCTCTCAGATCCTCTGCCGTCAGCTGTCACCCCATGCAAGGAGGTTCGTGGGGCCCTACCAAGCGGGCTTCACTGGCGCGCGCGCCACCACGGACCAAATATTTTGTCTCCGACAAATCCTCGAGAAATGTCGTGAGTACAACGTGCCCACTCATCACATCTTCATCGATTTCAAGGCGGCCTATGATACAGTCGACCGCGAGCAGCTATGGCAAATTATGCACGAGAACGGGTTTCCGGATAAACTGACTCGACTGATCAAGGCTACCTTGGATGGTGTGTGTAGTGTCCCTCGGATGGTCTAAAGTATTGCCAGCCTCGAGTCAGTAGGTAGTAGAATTGTAATTATTATGGCATCAGTCTAGATGCATACAAATGAATAATTGTCGTTCCCTTTCGTCTTCCGATCGTCGTCCGGAACAGACGTCCTAAGTCGGTCTTAAATAAGTGTTGTTACAAGGTCTAAACGCGTGTTTTCCTAACCTCAAATCACAACACTTCAGTTGGCGACGAGGATAAAAGAAAAGAAGTGTCTAGTGAGTTAATTTAGTTGAAACAAGTCGCGAAAAGTCGGTTATCTTTGGTAAACACGTGATCGTACACATAACCTCAAAGACAAGTCTAATAGAGGTGTTTAGTGTGCAGTGCCCAGTCTTGGATCCCAAAATGCAGAATCCTGAATCAGCAGCTTGGGTTCCGGGGAGAAGCGACCGGTTCCAGAATCGTTTTCGGGCCGGAAGGAGTAGGTGCCGCTTCCCGAGAAAGCTGAATTCGATCGTCGATTCCGTGTTGATCTGTGTCACATCCTTGAACGCGTCGAGCAGTTAGTAGCAAAACCGAGAAGTGTCTGAAAGATCACGTGGAAGTCTATTGTCAGTAAGTAAAAGAGTACGGAGTAGTCGTTTGTAGTCAGAGTAGTCGTCAGTAAACAGTCAAGAAACTTAGATCCTAAAGTAACCGATGTCGTCCGGTGGAATAATGTCGTCAAGAAAGAATCAGTTTCATTCAGTAAGTCGGTCAAGTCAGAAAGTCAAAGTGAAAGTCAAGAATATCAAGGTAAGGTAATGTCGTCGCTAGTCAGCAGTTTGTTAAAAAATCCTAACCTAACAAAGTCACGTGCAAAAGTCGTCAAGGCCAAAGTCACCAATTTTGTAGTCGCTAGTCAGCAAAGTCAGAAATAACCTATAAATCCATCATAACCTCAAAGTCGTCCGATTGTAAGTAGTCAAAGGTTAAGGAAGGGAGAGATGTAGTGTCCCTCGGATGGTCTAAAGTATTGCCAGCCTCGAGTCAGTAGGTAGTAGAATTGTAATTATTATGGCATCAGTCTAGATGCATACAAATGTACAATTGTCGTTCCCTTTCGTCTTCCGATCGTCGTCCGGAACAGACGTCCTAAGTCGGTCTTAAATAAGTGTTGTTACAAGGTCTAAACGCGTGTTTTCCTAACCTCAAATCACAACACTTCAGTGTGATGTGTCACGTGCGTGTTTCGGGGGATTTAGCGGAACCCTTTGGATCACGCCGAGGGCTGCGGCAAGGTGATGGCTTATCCTGTGCGCTGTTCAACATCGTTCTTGAGGGCATCATTCGAAGAGCAGGCATTGACACGAGTGGCACGATCATGAACAAGTCTTACCAGTTGCTTGCTTTTGCCGATGACATCGACATTGTGGCAAGAAACCTGGAGACGGTGACGGATGTCTACACCCGACTGAAGGTACAAGCAAGGCGTGTAGGACTTGGCATGAATACGACGAAGACGAAGTACATGAGAGGAAGGGGTTCGAAGGATGTCGGCCCCCCAAGTCTCACCCCTCTAACTGTGGATGGTGATGAGTTGGAGGAGGTGAGCGAGTTCGTGTACTTAGGATCGCTGGTAACCGCCGACAATGACACCAGCAAAGAGATCCGGACTCGTATTTTTGCTGGAAATCGTGCGTACTTCGGATTACGGAAAACCCTTACTTCGGATCGAGTGCAACGCCGCACGAAGCTGACGATGTACAAAACACTGATTAGACCGGTAGTCCTCTATGGCCACGAGACCTGGACGATGCGGCAGGAGGACGAACGTGCCCTTGGAGTTTTCGAACGGAAGGTGCTACGAACGATCTACGGTGGAGTACAGGTGTCTGACGGAGTGTGGCGAAGACGCATGAACCACGAACTGCACGCGTTTCTTGAAGAACCGACCATCGCCACCATTGCGAAGATCGGGAGGCTCAGGTGGGCCGGCCATGTCGCCCGAATGGACGAGGGCCAGCCTGTCAGACTGCTATTTGACCGCGCTGAACCAGCTGGCGGAACAGGCAGAAGAGCAGGGAAACCGCGCGCACGGTGGGGAGACCAAGTGAATGGTGATATCCGGAAGATCTGTAACCTGGGAAATTGGAGAGTAGCAGCACAAGACCGAGAAAGATGGAAGCGTCTTCTTGCTACAGCACGCGTACCTGGTGCGCTATGCTGATTGGTATGTATGCTTATTACTTACAATTTACAATACTTTTTACTGTGTACATATTCTAACAAATTCCTAAAAAAGCAAACCAAAATTTGTACAAATTCAAACAATTTAAAAATTCCTAAAAAATAAATGTGTGCTCTGAAAAGGAGACAGTAAATTGCCATTATGTCTTTAAGAATGCCTCTTTAAAAATGCATTCTGATGTTTCTATAAAGACTTGAACAACGTTTATGATCAACGTTTATTTCTTCTGTCAACTTATTATTGAAACGAGCTCAGAGACCATTAAGAAAGGCTACGAATGCATTGAACTTTTCAAAACCAATTCCACGTGTACCAGTTGGCCTTGACTTTGGCTTGTGTGGTGCTTCAAAAGCTCATCGCAAACAAAAAAACAACCTTGAGCTATCACTACTGCGCTCCGGTCGTAAAATGTCTGCAACAACCGCAGCCATCTGGGATCGGCGATTTATGAGGTTTCTTGTCTCCTGCAGCCGGCAGCCCCATGCTGTGCGGTTGGTATTCTGTTCAGGGGCACAAGGAGTTGATTGATCGAATCAAGGAGCAGACCACGTGGGTGCGACACGTGGCTGATGGGCGTGGGTTGTTTTTTGGGGGTGGGAAATTTGGTTAGAGTTACAGCTACAGAAACTGTGTAGAATTTTCAATCGTTTTATTTATGATGAAATTCATTGACAAATCACCTAAGAATAATTTACGATCAATATTCTAGAACAAGCAAACCCTTATTTATGTAACCAGACAAAACTTGATCAGCATAAATCTCAACTTTTCACCTGTAACGGGGGAGATTCAGCGCAGTCTATTTTCGCTGCCATAAAACGAAGAAATTGCCAGCCAGAAAAGTGCTGAAATGTGAAAATGAAGCAAAATGACGCCGGTTACAAGATTGATGTGCTTAATTCGGCTAAATTTGTGCTCATCGCGGGAAAAAAGCCTTTTCTTTTCCACGCCTGCCTACCGTCATTTGCTTCGACAGGAGTCAATTTCAATAAAAAACGAACGCGCCGCGTAAACACGAAAATTGATGCCAAATTTGGAGGAGGAAGAAATGGATGAGTGCCACGGAGAAGAGACATATTGAAGGGTGGAGTGCTTTCGCGATTATTTTTTTCTTTTTTCTGGGGGAAATTCCGGCGAAAAGCCGTTCGCATCGCAGATACAGGTAATCTTGGGCGGAAGAAAAATAGCTCTGCTGCGAGTCGGATGAGTGGGTTTTATTTGCAGCTTTTCGATGTTCACTTTTTTTCTGCCTTTCTGAAAAAGGGTAAACAAATTGTGATCGAGTGTTTTTTTTTTTGCTCTGAAATAAATTTAATTGGTACTTCCGGTGACTGATTGCTGGTTATTTATTGGGATGAGAATTTAACGTGAAAGCAGAATTTGCATATTGGCTGAATATTGTTTGCTGATGAAATCAATTATTTATAACAGTAACACCTATTCCCTATCGATATTAAAAATAAGTTAATAAGAAAATTCATTGTAAATTGATTTCAACTCAAAGAGAAAAAAGAATTCCGAAAATCGTGAACAAGCGTTTAAGAAATTGGGAACCACGAACAAAGTGTTCAAATCTCACGGTACGTTACTCTATTTTCCGTGTTACTCTATTTTCAATAATTTCATTGTTTTTTACCAATATTGAAGGGATAGGGGCGGTCTCATTTTGCTGACACAAATTGTATTTAAAGTAATTGTCAGAAAAGAGTGGCAAATAAATAAATTCATATACATCATTGCAGATATACTTCTGCAAAAAATAAGCAAAATATCAATGAATTTATGAAAAAATCCTAAAATTTTCTGTCCTTTACCGATTTTTGGTCCCAAATTTCCAAATTTTGCAAAATTCCCACCTATTTGATGAAATACAAAAATTAACGTTATATAATATATTTTAAATAGTTTGCGTTTAATTGTGGGTAATTCTCCGCCAACTCACACAGCTGTTGCCCCGACCCCTCTTCGATTTGCGTGAAACTTTGTCCTAAGAGGTAACTTTTGTCCCTGATCACGAATCCGAGGTCCGTTTTTTGATATCTCGTGACGGAGGGGCGGTACGACCCCTTCCATTTTTGAACATGCGAAAAAAGAGGTGTTTTTCAATAATTTGCAGCCTGAAACGGTGATGAGATAGAAATTTGGTGTCAAAGAGACTTTTATGTAAAATTAGACGCCCGATTTGATGGCGTACTCAGAATTCCGAAAAAAACGTATTTTTCATCGAAAAAAACACATTATAAAGTTTTAAAAATTCTCCCATTTTCCGTTACTCGACTGTAAATTTTTTTGGAGCATGTCATTTTATGTGAAATTGAATGTACTTTTTGAATCTACATTGACCCAGAAGGGTCATTTTTTTTTCATTTAGAACAAAAATTTTCATTTTAAAATTTCGTATTTTTTCTAACTTTGCAGGGTTATTTTTTAGAGTGTAACAATGTTCTACAAAGTTGTAGAGCAGACAATCACAAAAATTTTGATAAATAGACATAAGGGGTTTGCTTATAAACATCACGAGTTATCGTGATTTTACGAAAAAAAGTTTTAAAAAATAACCCTGCAAAGTTAGAAAAAACACGAAATTTTAAAATGAAAATTTTTGTTCTAAATGAAAAAATAACCCTTCTGGGTCAATTTAGATTTGAAAAGTACATTCAATTTCCCATGTGGGTCTCGTGGCGCAGGGGTAGCGGCTTCGGCTGCCGATCCCGATGATGCTATGAGACGCGGGTTCGATTCCCGCCTTATCCACTGAGCTTCTATCGGATGGTGAAGTAAAACGTCGGTCCCGGTTTCTCCTGTCTCGTCAGAGGCGCTGGAGCAGAAATCCCACGTTAGAGGAAGGCCATGCCCCGGGGGGCGTAGTGCCAATAGTTTCGTTTTTTTTCAATTTCCCATAAAACGACATGATCCAAAAAAATTTAAAGTCGAGTAACGGAAAATGGGAGATTTTTTAAAACTTTTTAAGTGTTTTTTTCGATGAAAAATACGTTTTTTTTGGAATTCTGAGTACGCCATCAAATCGGGCGTCCAATTTTACATAAAAGTCCCTTTGACACCAAATTTCTATCTCATCACCGTTTCAGGCTGCAAATTATTGAAAAACACCTCTTTTTTCGCATGTTCAAAAATGGAAGGGGTCGTACCGCCCCTCCGTCACGAGATATCAAAAAACGGACCTCGGATTCGTGATCAGGGACAAAAGTTACCTCTTAGGACAAAGTTTCACGCAAATCGAAGAGGGGTCGGGGCAACTTTTCCCGATTTCGTGTGAGTTGGTAGAGAATTACCCTTGTACAATTTGTTTCAATGAAAATTTAATTTTCATCAATATTTTTTGGGGATTTTTCAAATGGGGGGGGGGGCAAAACTTGATATAAAATTTCCAATAGCTAATAAAAAAATTAAAGTTGTTTTTAATCGCTATTTCAATTACAATGTTTCATGAAAGAAGATCAAACATATTTTTAGTAATTTGCAATTGAAATGAGCTTCACTTATTAACCGTTTCCAAGTTATTCCCATTTTTGGATTAATTTCAGGTAAAAGAAATCACATAAGTGAGAAAATGCATTACAATGTTGGTATTTTGGACTGACGATAGCTTAGCAACAATTAATATAATTTTCAATGTAAACAATGAATTATTTTTAAGATTTTGCAATCCTTCAACATTTTTAAATCAAGCATAACAATTCAAAAAAAGCTTTAAACGCAAACTTCAGACATCTTAACTTTTTCTAAATTATTTAAGGGACTTGATCACGAATCCGTGCTCCATTTTTCGATATCACGTGACGAAGGGTAAGTACGACCCGTTCCATTTTTGAACATTCCTAGAAAGACATGTTTTTCAATTATTTTAGCCTGAAATTGTGATGGTTTGGAAATTTGGCGTCAAAAGGACTTTATTCACAAATATTCTCTGAAATGTAGATACATGGACAGGACACTTTTTTTAAAATCAACTTGTTCACCTAAATTAAACTTGAAACTGGTGCATTTCATTAAAAAATAAAGTACTTATCGATTTCAAATTTGATTTTATTTGAAAAATGCATATTTAATATTTTTGGAAAACCGTGTTTTTTTTTAATCGTATCTTTGTGAAAACAATTGTCAAGTAATGTCAAAAAAAACTGATTTTATAATTTATTTTTTTATGGAGCAATAACATTAGAAAATGATAAAATTTGTTTCATAATCTTTTGTAATTCTTTCAATGATTTAAAATTCAACTTGCAGCTATAAAATTGGCCTATTTTCAAGAGTGTATTTTTTAAATAAATGGTCTTAATAAAAACATACAACTTTGTCAAAGAAACCAAATCGATCAGAGAATTTCATCTCTCTAAATATGTGAAAATGATTCAGGGGAACTCTTAGTGTTTGCCTGCCAACACATGGAAATGTCCAGAAGAGTTGTACGTCGGTGTTATGAAAATAAAATTTTAAATTTCAAGTGTCCTTGTCCGAACACTCACTCACTCACAACAAGCACACATTTTTAATCAGCCGAAACATTGTTTCGCACCGAAAATCCATACTCAAAAACTCACATAACAACATCAAAACCCCCTTCTCGCATATGCACGTTCGCAACAAAAGGACATTAATTTTTCATTAATTTAATTACGCTCCACATAATCGGGCCCATTCGATAACCAAGAGAGAGCGACGAGAGGTGGATCACGACCCCTTCTTTTTTCTGACGCAGATTTCCGCGGTAAAATTAAAAGCCTCTTCTTCTTGTTTTGCCCGTTCGACCAGTCCACGCGCCACCGCAGTTATACTTCATTAATGCCGCAAATTAATGAAATTTCCATTATTTGCACCGATATTGGCCCACTCATCGTTTGTGCTCGAGTGAGGTCCCTGGAAAATTGCGGAAAATTATGCGCGTTTCGGGGGTCAAGCAGGGGTGAAAATTATTGAAATTGGAGACTTTTACTTGTTTAATCCGATACTTTTGACAAAAGTTCATTCCTGGTGAGGCAGGCAATTAATTTTGTACATTTCCATCAAAACGAACCGAACACAACAAAACTAATAGTACACATTCATGGGAAGTTAGTTCTTTTCACCATCAACATGCTCGTCCTGCTAGTTGTGCAACGTGGTTATTAAATAAGCGTGATTGTGTCCATGTGCACCAGGCTGGTCCACGTTTACGAGACTTTGATTGAGAAAGGTGAAACCGATTTTCAAACTATTACGTAGAAAGATTGCAATTCCGATTAGAAATAAGAAATACATGCATAATTTACAGAGAAACCACAGACAAACAAACCTAAAACATTTGACGTTTTGATCCTTCTCCAGAGCCATCTAGTTGTGAACTCGTACTGTACTCAAATTATTTGGTAAAGGCTGATATGCAGATCGGAAGGAACGCAAAACTCCATATAAAAAAACGCCCTAGAAACAGTCAAGGAAAGGGTCACGAAAAGATTTTCCTTAAGCGGTACGCAACTGAAAAGGAAAAGAAACGGAAAGTGGCGTTTGACGTTTCTTCGCGCGGTGCTTGTTTGTAATATGTTTTGATGAAAAAATCAAAGAATTTGAATTTTACTTTTTGAATGCGACTGAAAGTTACAAACGTTTTAATAATTTTATATTCGTTAGAATAATAGAAAATCCCGGCGAATCTCAAAATGCAGAATCTTGAAATTAAAAGGGCAGATCGAGGGGCAGATTTAGTTTTTTGGTCGAAACGGAGTAAAAAATAGAAGTGGTTTAAATTGCTGTTGGCTCACGTGTCGCCAACTATTGCTAGTACCAACCAGCAACCTTTGGATTTTGAGTTCACTGCACTGTCCGTTTAATCCACCCTGGCGGGACCGAAATGAAATAAACCGGAGTGAAAATAAACTTGACAATAAACATACAAATATCTTTTTTCATACTGAAAAATTCAATAATAATCTGATGTTCGACAATACAAATGATTTAGAAATAAAAATTCGAAAATATTGAAAAAACAAACATTTCGGAAATATCAAATAACAAAAAAAATATGAAGGAAATTCCAACCACTTTTTTAATCTTTATTTTGAAGATTATGCAGAATAGAAATTCTTTTTTATTGAAGTCGAGATTAAAAAATTAGAAATTCAATAGCCTAAAAAATTAAAAATTCGAAACATGAAAAATTTCAGAAATAACAAGCCAAAATTTTCAAAAGTTTAAAAAATCTGAAATATAGAAATTCGAAAACACATATTTACGAAAAACCCGAAATTCTAACATTCAAAAACTCTAATTTTTCAAAAATTCAAAAAACTCAAAATTCCAGAATTAAAAATGTGGAGTTTAGAGATTTTAAAATTTAAGAACTAAAAAAAACAAAAAACAATAAAATTTTGAAATATAAGAATTTAATAAAAACTTTTAAACATTTGTACCAGCCTAATTTTAAAATTTACAAATTTCTAAATTTCCTAACTTCCTAATTTCAAAATTTCCTAACTTCCTAATTTCCTAATTTTCTAATTTCCAAATTTCCTAATTTCCTACTTTCCTAACTTTCTAATTTCCTAACTTCCTAATTTCTTAATTTCCTTATTTCCTTATTTCCTTATAACCAAATTTCCTAACTTCCTAATTTTCTGATTTCTTAATTTCCTAACATCCTAATATCCTAATTTTCTAATTTCCTAAATTTCTCAAATTTTTAAATCCAAATTTTCTAATTTTCTTATTTCATAACTTCTTTATTTTATTGTTATATTATTACATAATTCCATAATTTCCTAATTTCTTAATTTCCAAGTTCCAAATTTCCTAACTTCCCAATTTAAAAATTTCCTGACTTCCCAATTTCCTAATTTCTTAATTTTCAAATTTTCTAATTTCCAAATTTCCTAATTGCCTAATTTCCTAACTTACTTACTTCCTAATTTCTTAATTTCCTTATTTCCTTATTTCCTAATAACCAAATTTCCTAACTTCCAAATTTTCTGATTTCTTAATTTCCTAACATCCTAATTTCCTAATTTTCTAATTTCCTCAATTTCTCAATTTTTTAAAATCCAAGTTTTCTAATTTCCTTATTTCCTTATTTCTTTATTTCATTATTTTTTTATTATTTTATTTCCTAAATTTCTCAATTTTTTAAAATCCTAATTTCTTAATTTCCTAATTTCCAAATTACCATATTTCCTCATTCCCTAGCTACGCAATTTCCTTATTTCCTAATTTTCTAATTTCGTTATTTCCAAATTTCCTTATTTCCTAACATCCTAATTTCCTTATTTCCTAACATCCTAATGTCCTAATTTGCAAATTTTCTTATTTCCTAATTTCTTAATTTCCCAATTTCCTAATTACTAAGTTTCCTAATTTTCTGAATTCCTTTTTTTCTAATATCCTACTTTCTCAATTTTCTAATTTCCTAAATTTCTCAATTTCCTAACATCCAAATTTCCAAATTTCCTTATTTCTTAATTTCCCAATGTCTTTGTTTCATTAATTCATTTTTATATAATTTCATAATTTTCTAATTTCTTTATTTCATTATTTCATTACTACATAATTTCATAATTTCCTAAATTTCTGAATTACCTAACATCCAAATTTGCTAATTTCCTTGTTTCATTACTTCATTATTACATAATTCATAATTTCATTATTACATAATTCATAATTTCATAATTTTATAATTTACTGATTTTTTTAAGGAATAATAAATTTTGATTTCTCAATTTTGTTTATAATTAATAATTGCTGTTTAAAGTTTTTGAAAAAAACCATTTTAATCTATTTAATTTAAACTTTTTAATATTTTTGATCTTTTTATTTTTTCCCCCAAAGAACCTCAAGCGCGCACACCGTCAAACTCGCTCATACCGAACTGTCAACTTTTCTTGGGGGGGTCACGAAAAGAACACGCATCATTTCTTGACCACATTCCTTCCGATCTGCATACCGTACTTAATGTGTGAGCAACTGTCAAACGCGTTTGAATAAACTGTGGTGAGTTCAAAAAGTGCAGTGGTGAGTTTCAAATCATTCAAACTGGCCGTTAAATACTTTTTTGATAGATTTTGAAAGAGATTTACGTCATAACAATTGGATAAAATATTGTTAAATTTTGTATGATGGTGCGACTTTTGTGAAGCATTCTAAGGTTGCAACCCACACAAGAGTCACAAGGTAAAATTCAAGCGAAAACGGACCCTTGTTGCTTTCCATTGCTGTTCAGATGAATGCTCCTGCATGGCATCCTTCCTGACTCTGGCTATTACCAAGTTCCAAGAATTAAAATCATTAAATGGAGCTTGTCAGCAGGTAGTAGTTTGTACGAAAGGTAAAGTTATAAATTCAGAATTGAGGTCTTACGTCAAATTAAATTCCATAGAAACTCTTAATAAAAAGGAAATCAAAATTGAAGTTTGAAGTACGCAATGCATTTTTTAAATATTTTTATTTCTTGAACAAAAATGAAAACAAAAACAACTCATATCCTGTGGAAGCAAAACCATGTTGCTTGTGGACAGGTCTGTGCATTTTTCAACTACACACACAAAAAATGTATTATTTCTTCGTTACGTGAACCTACCGGCGAGTTCCATCTCGGCTGATATGTTGCGAGGTTATCTTTGTTTTTTTTTTTTCATTCTAGCCCATTTTTTCAACCGTCAGTTTTACCACTGCAAGTACGAATACCAGCCAGACCGGACTGGACCGCACCGCCATGGTAGGTTTATGAAAAGTGGAAAACCATGCACCGGAATAATGAATTTGATGTGGAAATTTCACTTGCCATCGGGTTTCGCGGGAACCGTACCGCGTGGTGGCTTGGATATCTCGATTTGTTAGATTCACGAAACTTTGTATGCAACTTGCATTCAAGATTGTAGGAAGCTGACAAACTTCCAGGTAAATTTGTAAAAAATGGGAAGAACACATTTGCCTTCCCTCACGGTTTCCGTTGTTTGGTATTGTAGAGAGCCCAGCTGTGGTGGCACAGGATGAAGACGACTGCGAATACGGCGGGTGTACATACAACATTCCGCATCGTACTACAACAACGGCCACAACACGTGAACGTGGACTTTGTTTCGGATACCCAGCGAGAGGTAGCTTAGGGCGCGCGAAAAAAAACATTGTTGTGAAAGAATGCAAGCTGGGTTGGCGCGCTGTGGTCTAAATTCAGGGCCAGAACTATTTGAAGGGAAAGAATAAATTAGTAAAAAACTGTAGGTGTTATGTTATAGACATGGGCAGTAGGGTGGGGGCTACCCCCTGAAATCAAAGATTGTCCCATCACTAGGATAAATTCCAAATTTGGACTCAATCTGACCACGGGAACCCCTCCCTCTAATCGCTTGAGGTTTGTACGGGAAAAATCGTCAAAAAAAAACAACTGATTCCTGTGGAACGCGCATTAAATATCCAATTCTTACCAATTCTCGAATCACAAAAGATCTTAATTAAATTTGGAAAAACTTTTCCGAAGACGCCATATTTTCAGGATTTTATGCTTTAAAGTTTGTACGTATGTTACTAATTGATATCCAAAGATCTGCCAACACTGTCGTGACATATTGCAAATTTATCGAGGTTTTTAAGCGAAAATGGCGTTCGAAAAGTGAACGTCCGAAATGTCAAAATCGCACAGTAGCACCAACATTAGAAAAGAATGTGTCTGTCGTGCCATGGCACACTTTTTTGGTAATGTTGGTACCACTGCGTGATTTTGACATTTCGGGCGTTCACCTTTCGAACGCCATTTTCGCTTAAAAACCTGGATAGCATTAATCTAATTTTCAAAGCAAAATGTTGCATATTTTCATGAAAATGTCTATGGAAATGGAATCTATTCGGTACTGAAAAGATCGTATTCCATAAAAACAATAAAGGTAATTTTGAACATTGAGTATCTGGAATCCACCATCTTGTAAAATATATTGTTATTGCAATATGGGTATCAAATTATCAGTTTTTTTTCATACATTTCGAAAGTTAAATCATTTTTTTAAACACTCAAAATTTTCACAAAACTACGTATTTTCGAAAACATACTCAAAATTTCCGTTTTTAACAATGTGGGTATCAAACGATCGGGATTTTTCATACATATGGAATGTAAAGACAATTTTTTTTGAAATTACTCAAAATTTTCACAAAGCTACGTATTTTTGAAAAAAAAAAAACACTCAAAATTTCAGTTTTTTACGATATTGGTATCAAATGAGCGGATTTGTTTTCATACTTTTCGAATGTAAAACCAACATTTTTTGAAAATACTCAAATTTTTTACAAAACTACGTATTATCGAAAAAATACTAAAAATGGAGCATGACTGTATCGCTTCTTTAGTTAGTTCATAGAGTTAAATTGAAAGGCTAAAGAATGTCAAAATTCTATCCTCAACACCGAATTGGCGTGAAACCTTCTTGCGATACGTCAAATCACAGGCAAGCATACGTAAATTTCTTTCAAAATGCATAAATCGACAATTTAACGGACATTTTCAATGACCGGAAACTCATCACGGCACATTTTAATTAACCACAGCTCGTTTATAAGCATTTGACAGTTGATTAAAACTGTATGCACGCACACTAAAAAACACTTCAAGCGGTATGCAAGTTCTGATTGAATTCGAATTGACTGAAAATGCTGATTGATTGACATTAAAATTGTTTTTCGTACGAATGTCTGTGGTTAAAGGATCACCAATAAAATAGACGCTGTCATGCTAAATTGTCGCACGTGTATTTTGGGCCAAATTGATTAAATAACACGACATTTTGTGCAACTAACAATGCCTCACCATTTGACCTTCACAGATCCAAAAAAAAATGATTTCAAACATTCAATAAAAACCGGAAAACTCCGTGCATTGTTGTCGCTCTTCATATGAAAGAGGTTTTAATATTGTCGTGCTATCTTGACACACCCTGAAAATTGATGTAAGTGCGACAATTGACCAAAGGGATTTCAAGTCAGAACGCGTTTGACACAGGTACGAGCTCGACTACTGTAAACATTTGTGAAAATAACTCGGGATTTCAGCTACTAAATTCAACCAAACTTTAGGACAATGCACACAACGTGTTTGTTATTGTTTACATTGCGTGCTGTCATCTTTTTTTTTAGGACAAACATTAAAACGCTTTTATCTCGGAACAAGCTAGCACGACAGCGTCGAAACATTAGAAATTCACCACTGGAATCTTGAATTCACCACAGGTCATTTGCACGCATTTGACAGTTAGGTATAGGGCAAGTGATTTTTCGCGATTTCACGGAAGTCGCGTAAATCGTGAAATTTGCCCTTGGCCGTGAAATTTCTTAAATACCGCGAAATGCCACTAAATTCTTTTAATTAATAGACCAAATGTCCCTAAGCAATTTAAAAATGAACAATTTGCAAGAAAAGTCTGAAAACAATTTTGATAAAAAGTAAAGTTGTTTATGCTGTTAGAAAAAATGTTAAGCGCTTTGCAACATTTTATAACTTTTTTGGACTCATCAATAACAAATATTGAACAAAAACTATTTTACATAAAATTTTGGCTTAATAATCATATTTCACTTTGCCTGAAAAAAACATTTGCAGACAAATTTTAATATCTCTTATTTAAATAATTCTACTTTTGATGAATTTATCGATAAGTTGTAATTATTTTTGAAGATAATAATTGATGTTTTTTGTTTTAAAGATATTTTAGCAAATTAAATTGCAAAAATCTCAGTTAAATTAGTTTTCATGAGATTGAGCTCACCTCTTTTTACTGTCTACAATTCAAAATACTGTCTACAAATACAAAATTTCGTAACTTTCCTGTACACTACTTTTTTTAAATATCACAATTTTGTGTTAATTTTAGGCAGATTTTAGAGTACCGTGGAATTGCCGTGAAATGTTTTGAAATTGGCATGCCGCGTAATTTCAATTTTTTCACCGTGAAAAATCACTAGCCTTAGTTAGGTACTACGCCGACTCGATTTAGAGGTTAGAAAAGGGTGCACTATTTAGGGGAACTATACCCTTTTTCAGCCTATTTCTATTATCGGCCTATCAGCACTTTGATCATGTATTACAGCTTTCATAAAGTGTTTTTGACTGTTCCAAAGTAATAAATAGCTCAAATTAAAGTGAGCAAGCAACTCTCCATTGTTGATACATCTGAAAATGTTGATTTAATAGCGGAAAACGGTAAAAGTGATGAGAATTGGTCAAACGGCTTAGGGTGATTAAAATGGGTATATTTCCCCTACATGGAATTGGCACAGTTCGTTGCAATCGCCGATTTTGTTCGAGGAGAATCGTCGAAAATTGACGAAGGCCATGTAAACAGTGCACAAGACCTGTCAAATGACGTCACGGCGTAAAACCTGTTGTTGTTGTTCTAAATCAGGCCTGCCCAACGTCCGGCCCGCGGGCCGGATCCGGCCCGTGCAGCCAATTCATCCGGCCCGCGACGTCTTTTCAACATTATTCTATAACCGGCCCTTAAGGCTGTTCATGCAACATTCAATAAATGAATTGTGTGTCTATTTGAAAATAATAAGCTTTAGATCAAGTTTTTACATATAATAACAAAAAAATTATTAATAATATTAAGTTGCTTTTTTTTATTTTGCAATAAAATGTTGATTTATAAACGTATTATTTGGATTTTGCCTTTGAATTTTTATGAAATGTTTTTATTTTAAATTCAAACATTCGTTATGTTTGAATTTAATTCTTATTTTTTCGATACTGATAATCGCAGAATCAATTATTAAACTGCAAAATGGTGTAAGAAAACAAAATTATCCATTTCATAAAAATGTGAAATATATTAAAAAACTTGGACTGTTTCTAAAAATGTTCTGAAAGCAACTAAATTAAAATTTCTTACTGATTCACTGTGTTTATTTCAAATTGAAGGGGTTCTTTTTTGAGAAACTTCATTAATTTTTGTTTTGTTTTTTTTTAGTTTAAACAAATTTGAAGAATAACGAATTGAAAACTATTCAATATTTATTTTACTACACTTCTTAAATTTTGTTTGTGTTTAAAATATTTTTTCAATATTTTGTAAAATACTTGAAAAAAGATGCACAACAATGCAAGATTTGAATCAAAATTTCGTCTGAATAATTTTTTTTTCATGCCTCATTGTGTTTTTATATATTGTTTTGTTTCAGAAATTAATCATAAAAATTGCTTGCAACGACCAATAAAATTTGAAGGCTTTTTTAAAGCCACTGATATTCGGTTATTATTTGCAATCGACAAAAACTATTACAATTACAAATAATGCTATTTTTGGAAAGATATCTTTGTTTTTCTTTCTTAAAATCAAGATATATGAATCTTATTTGCTGCACTGGTTTATATAATTACTTAATTTAAAAGATTTAAATTTAATGAAAAAAAAATGTTGGCTTTTTCAACTTTTATCAAACAATAGTTCCGGCCCGCCACTGCCTCAGAAAAATGAGATCTGGCCAAAAGGTTGGGCACCCCTGTTCTAAATTCATTTGAAAAATATAAAAATTACTTCATCAAAAAAAATAAATTATTAATTTTTAGTTGTTGAGTATTTAAACAGTTCAGATTGTCATTTTTACAGCCGTCACTACTGTTAACAACATCAATGTTCTAGGGAGGACTGACCACTCTATTATCTACCCAATTATGACATCCGTGGTGTCCATAGTAAAAGTAAAAAAACAAAAATGATAATGTCACTACTGGTGGCTACTAAATTCAATTATTTTTCATGGTTTGATCAGAACTAACGTTCCAAATAATGTTGGAAAAGGAGTGGAAAAATTAAAATTTATAAAACTGTTTCAGAACTATACTCATCCAGAAACGTATGGCTTATTTCCAAGTCTCCTTTCAAAAACAATCTCCCCATAAGTAAGTACCGTAAACTGGGGTGACTTTGATAGCCCGGGGTGACTTTGATAGGTTTTTTAAATGCCCGTCAAATTAATATCAAAACATTTTTGAGAACTTTGAGTACGTAAGCATTAAGGGATAGCTTATTATCGAACATATATGCAAAAATGAGACTGTTTAATTGGATTTATCAAATATAGTGGCCAAATCAAATTTCTATCAATGTCACCCCGGGCTATCAAAGTCACCCCAGTTTACGGTACCTCTTACTTCGGCAACACCAGGTGCATTGTGCAACCGCTAAATACCGTACAGGGCTGACCTTCATTTGGGGTAGTGGCCAGTGTCAGTGGTTGAATTATTGGCCATTCCCGGTTAGAACCGCCGCCCCCTCAAGGCCATTTCGGTGTGAGAAAGTCCATTTTGAAAGTGTACATGAAATGGGTGCTTGGAACTTGCACAGAAACACAAACGAAAAACTAATCTAAATCCCTTTAAATAACAAAGTTAGTTACTCACCACGGCAAAATTTAATTCACCACATCTCATTTGACTGTTCCTTTTTGATATTTTGGTTGGTTTACGTCCGTTTATCTGTGCTTCTCGTATGTGGGTATGTGGCCAAAGCAAGCTAGACCGAAGCCAAAGGAGTCCCAGAGTTGTAGACGCAGGTGGTTCAACGAAAAAGTTTCACCACCAACTAAAAACAAGCGAAAGCTTCTAATGTATTGCTGACTCAGAGACAATGGAATAGTTAAGGTCACCTTTTTTTAAAACTCAAAAATCATGTAGTGTGAACTAGTGGTGTTTTTGGAACAACTGTCAAACGCATGTGAAGGGTCTGCGGTGAATTTTGGAAATTTAAACTGACCGTTAAATTGTTAATGGATATTATCATTCTTTCAATGTCTTAAACAAAGCAACGTTTGTTAAATCCATTTATCTATGGTCTCCGTTAAAACAACTTTCCCTCAAACAACGTACTCTCTCCTTCACATAAGAGTGCCCTCTGGGATGTTCTGTTCTGGATGTTACACACGGTGCCGGAGCGCGCGCTTAAATTATGGAACAAGTGAACCTTTTGCAACCCAAGTCCGAATTAGAGGATCCCCTCCAACCAATTACAACCCCCCAACGGCGAACACGACACGTGGTTGCACTTTAGCAAATTGACCAGCAGTGGACAACACTCGGCAGAAACGACCACAACGCGTCGTTCCGAAAATCTTGCATCAATTTGATTAGCGCACTTTCTTTTGTCGCGAACTCTGTGATCAGTGTTTAGTACACTGAAAGAAACGCTGACAACGTTTCTAAAATTCGTCAACACAAGTTTCCGCTAACGTCAACCTATTTTCTCTCCGTGTTTCAAAGCTGTCAACTTGCAGAATTTGTTACACAGTGATTTGTGTGGTGCACCAACCACGCCGGCTAAGCAAGATTAATTACAGTGACAGTGATGCAAGGCGATCCAAGTAGCCGCGGGTTCGTTTCTGGCCCAAGATCTCCAATTACATCTGGTAGCTTGCACTGCATCACAACAGCGGGCCAAGTGCGAACCCGATCTGGGTCATCATCACTCCGTTCTGATGTGTTTGGTGCAAAGAGGTGAACCATGTATTTATGGGTGAACTTGAAACAATCGCTCAAAGCGCGTGAACCTAAACGGAAACCGTGACTTGGGGTGAATAACTCAAACTCATCCAACGCGGAAACATAAATTTAACAGTCCCCATTGGACGGTGCTGCAGTCCAGTGAACGGTTGAGAGCGGTTTTGGGGATTTCCCAACTCCATCGAATCGTGTATATCGAGAGAGGGCAGTAGTGTGGTGAAGGCGAAACCAAGTTCCGCACCGGTGCGAGCCGTTGATTTGTGTTCAATACTAAAATATCAATTACACTTGATGACTTAATGGTTAATAGTTAGATGGAGATGGATTGGAAATGGATGTAATTTGTACAGAATAATTCTTCACGAGACCGGAATTGGATTTCATTTGCATGTTGTTGTCAGGCTGGACATTTTTGTTAAGCTTCCCTATGACGTAAATATCTTTCAAAACCCATCAACCAACAATTTAACGGTCAATTTGGACGATCAGAAACTTACCACGGTGCATTTGAATTCACCACTGCACGCACAATATCACACATTTTGTGCAGTTCACAACTAGATGGCACTAGTGAGAAGATTTATGAATGTTTGATACATTTGTTCAATGAGTTACGTCTGTTTGTCTGTGGTTTGTCCAAACATTTTTTGCTGCTGTCCAATATATCTGTATCTGTGGATGGAATTTTCTGATCGACCCTTAATTTCACAAAAAAAAAACTGTTTTGATTTTTTTGTATTTTTTTATTAGCATTAAACTTCGTCCATCGATTTCAAGATCCAAATAAGTTTCTTCTTAGTTTCTTCATACAAATTTGGGGGGCTGTCCATAAAAAAGGGTGTTGCAATTATTTTAAAATCTTCATCTTGAGAAGGGAATTGCTGATCGATTTGGTGTCTTTAGCAAAAATTTAGGTTTTAATGAAGACTGTTCGGAAAAATAGGCAAACAAAAAAAAACCTTTTTTTAGCTCGCTTTTATTCTTAAAAACTAAATCTTGACAACCTTTAATCTCTTTTTATCCTTTTTTTCATGTGTAAATCTATCATGATCGTTATCGTTATTCGAAAGTTCTATCGCCGATAATGTTATCGACGATAATGGACGATAACTTATATGTAATGCATTTCTAAAATTGACTAAAACCAATCAAATTATGTTGAATTTTCAAGCTTTCTCTTAGTTTTTTTTATGATACCATGTATTTTAACTGTTGTAGAGTTTTTTGAATGAAATACTTAAATTTACACAAAATATCGTATTTTCTCGAAAATACTAAATTTTTTTGAATTCGCAATATGGGTATCAAACAATTCGAAATTTTGCATGTATTTAACGATTTGAAATTTTAAATGTATTTTAGCTGTTTTAGAGTTTTTTGAATGAAATACTACAATTTACACAAAATATCGTATTTTCTCGAAAATACTCGAATTTTTATGATTCGCAATATGGTTATCAAACGATTCGAAATTTTGCATGTATTTTAACTGTTTTAGAGTTTTTTGAAATGAAAAAGCAGGTGGAATTTTTAATCGTTTGATACAAATATCTCAGACAATGTCTGTGTAATATTGCGAATTATAAAAATTTGAGTATTTTCGAGAAAATTTGGAGAAAATACGATATTTTGTGAAAATTTTAGTATTTCATTCAAAAAACTCTAAAACAGTTTAAATACATGCAAATTTTCGAATCGTTTGAAAATTTGAGTATCTTCGAGGAAATACGGTATTTTGTGAAAATTTTAGTATTTAATTCAATAAAACTAAATGCATGCAAAATTTCGAATTGTTTGAAAAATATGGGTTGGGCAAATTATAAAAATTTTAGTACTTTAAAAAAATACGGTAGTTTGTGATTTATTTAACTTTGAAATTTAATATATAATCAAAAAAATATTTACTTGAAAATTCAACATAATTTGGTTGGTTTAAGTCAATTTTAGAAATATATTAGCACAGCAGTTGCCCCGACTCCTCTTCGATTTGCGCTAAACTTTGTCCGAGGTCCGTTTTTGATATCTCGTGACGGAGGGGCGGTACGACCCCTTTCATTTTTGAACATGCGAAAGAAGAGTTGTTTTTCAATAATTTGCAGCCTGAAACGGTGATGAGATAGAAATTTGGTGTCAAAGGGACTTTTATGTAAAATTAGACGCCCGATTTGATGGCGTACTCAGAATTCCGGAAAAACGTATTTTTCATCGAAAAAAACACTAAAAAAGTTTTTTAAACTTTGCCAATTTCCGTTACTCGACTGTTTAAAAATTGGAACATGTCATTTTAAGGGAAATTTAATGTAACTTTTCAAATCTACATTAACCCAGAAGGGTAATTTATTCATTTGGAACAAAATTTTTCATTTTAAAATTTTGTGTTTTTTCTAACTTTGCAGGGTTATTTTTAGAGTGTAACAATGTTCTACAAAGTTGTGGAGCAGACAATTACAAAAAAAATATGAATAAACATAAGAGGTTTGCTTATAAACATTGCGAGTTTTCACGATTTAATGAAAAAAGTTTTGAAAACAGTCGATTTACAAAAACGTAGAATAGACACAAAGTTTGAAGGCTCACAAACGTCAAAAATCGAAAAAGGCTGTAGTATAGGCAAAATTCAATTAAATTTCAAATGCATCTGAAAGGGCTTAAATAATGCAGGAGTGAAGCATCCCAATTGGTTAAATCTGAAGGGAGTCGTTGATATTTTATTGAAAAAATAGCACAATTTTCAAACTCAAACAAAAAAGTGTTCCATCCAGATATCAACTCAATTCGACCTTAAACTTTAGGAGATATCTGGGACTACCATCTGAGACTGATAACGCTTTGAGTTTAATACATAAAATAGACAATTTTTTCAAATGAATTATTTGGTTGTATATTTTTGCTCGGGAAACCCTTAGATCCCATTTTCTGGTGATAATTTTATCATATTCGTTTTCCTGAGTAATTTCACAATGTTGTGTTTCATCATTTATTTTTATCCATTTTAACCCTTTAGAAAAATTAAGTTAAACAAAATTAAGAAGCTGCCTTTTTGTTATGACATCTAGTATCCTTGGAAACGAACCTGATTTTCAATTTGGTCCTAAAATGAAGCTTAAATTTGTGATATTATTGTCCACAACGATGAAGCTTATTTTCCTGAATCCAAAGGATTTAAAATTGATTTTTAAATCAATTTTGAAAAAAATACCTCGCGGTCCTTCTTGACAGAAAAGTTCCTACTTGACAGCTCTTTTCAAGGGGACTATAGTAGATCCATCAAAAAATGTTGTCTTATCAATTTTTTTTTTTGCATTAAAATGAAAAAAAAGGGATCAGAAATGGCTTTTAATCGTGTTTTTTACCGTTGTATATAAAAATTGACATAGGGCTTTGGTACCCAATTAATGTGATTACAAGATTTTTTTTTAAATTTATTTTTTAAAGGGTGGATAAAAATAAACATTGTTATGCATGTTTACATTGTGAAATTGACTGTGCTGTAAGACAGCTGTTGAAAAAAAAGAAATGTACTTTTTTATAATTTTCTTTAAAAATGAGCAAAAAATAAATCATAAATTGGGTAGTAAAGGCCTATGTCAATTTTTAGGTACAACGGTAAAAAATACGATTAAAAACCATTTCTGATCACTTTTTTTCATTTTAATGCAAAATTTTTTTTTGACAATACAACATTTTTTCGGTGGATCAACTATGGTCCCCTTGGAACGAGCTGTCAAGTAGGAGCTTTTCTGTCAAGAAGGACCGCGAGGTAAATTTTTCAAAATTGATTTAAAAATCCATTTTAAACTCTTTGTGGTCGTACAAAGGGTCATTGTACTCAGAAAAATAAGCTTTATCGCTGTAAACAATAATATCGGCAATCTAAGCTTCATTTTAGGACCCAATTGCAAAAAATGTCTCTAAATTTTTGATGATTTTAATGTTTTGAAATAATTTAATGAATTTGAATGCAAACAAAACTGAAATTGGTATCTTCAATTTGTGATAATATTTCGGGTTTAATAAGACTTAATTGCAAACTCTTCAAAGAAAGGCACATTTTTCTGATAGTAAATTTCGTATTTAATATTTCAATATAATTCAGAATAAAATTCGAATAATAAAATAAAAAAAAATATGAGTAAAAATTAAATATGAGATAATGGAATTATGAAAACATGGTTTCTTATTCTAAAGTGCAAATTGTGGTTTAAAGACCTCAAATTTGTAAATTTTGGTTATCCGAAGTTCAATATAAAAAAAGGTCGATATTCGATTAGAAATTTTGTCAAATGCCCCGGATAAACCAGTTTGAACTGAATCAGTTACAAAACATTCGTAGGGCAAAAGCCTCAATGATTGCTTCGTCATCATTCACCTTCCGAAACGGAACTACTCCCGCTCGACCAAAGAAATAAGGAAAAATCTCAAAAATTGCAAGGCCACCCAACATCCTCATCATCTTTTAAACTAATACGCGATAAGGTCGATGACGATTAACACCACCGCTCGTGAGTGAGCGAGAGAGACTTTGTGATCAAGTTCACGACCACCAACGATCGGCTGCAGTTTCCTAGCCAGTGACCGCTAATCACTTTATAAATAAACACCGATATGCCGTTATTTAAAACAACTTAGTACAAAATTTAAAAACATATTCATGTGGGGATTGCCCCGATCAATCGTCGAAAGATCGGTTCTGGTGACGTCATGATCGCACCCATCCAAGAGGTTGAACTTTTCTCTTCGCAAATAACAGAAGGAGAGAGAATCCTCAAAGCATGCTACGATCGGTGACGATGACAACGTCCGTTATGGAGCATCGAACGTGTTCAAGGAAGTTCGTTCACTATCTTGACCACGTAAACAAAACAAGTTTGGATGAGTTTGTCATTCTGCGCATTTTTTTTGAAAATGATCAGTTTTA